>NW_026461936.1:0-74959 GCF_021730395.1 Mercenaria mercenaria
CATTCCCAAGATAGGAACAAGGAACTAAATGCATTAAATAATATTGAGAAAGCATGTAAATACCTACTTTAAATGATGCATAACAATTGGTGTCACATTCCCTTAAAGAGGATTTATGGGTTGTTCAAAGCGGCATTTCTCCTAGAAGACTTAAGGTGCAAGATGGAATATTATACCTTCATTCCCATGATAGGAAGTTGTGGCTGAATACAATTCAAAGACAATATCAGAATTTTTGAAATGATGTATATGAAGTGGTGTCACAATCCCTAAAAGAGAGTCTGTGGGGGTTCAAAATGTTCAAAACTATGTTTTTCCTTTAATACTAAAGGTACAAGATTGAATAATATATCAAATTCATTCCCAAGATAGCAAATTCCGGACATATTCGTTTTATAAATAGTCCAATTAAAACTGTCATTGGTACATTTTTTCATATTTAATTGTCTTGACGTTTCTGTTATTCAGACCTGATAAGAAATGTCAAAGAAGATAGAGAAATTCCAGAACGAATCTATTCGTGGTAAAGATGTGCGCACATTAGGAGGTATTGGAGAAAAACACGGCGAGAAGTTAGAAAAGAAAGGTTATCGGAAAGTAAGTTTACGTAGAATTTTATCGTCTAAATGCAGGGATCTGATATACATATGACAGAAACATAAGTTAATAAAAGAAGTACAAAGATAATGACTGAAATAACTAACACCCTATAATCTGAGAAATTATTGATATCACATTTTATCGAATTGCAAGATGGTGTCCATTATGGCGGAGATCTACATCTACTGTGATTACAATTACAGGTTTCTAAAGTATGCATTCAATTTTTTTTTCTCAAATGAATGATCAAATATATTCACAGACAACAATGTAGATGAGTGTATTGAATAAATGTTACATGTAACTTTTGAATAAAGGTATAAAGGTCGTCATGATAATTTCAGTAATGTGGGATTGATTTAAGCATGATTAATGTATATAATATGCATGCATGTGATTTGTAAAGTACATGTAACAAAAGAAATGCGAAAGGATAAAGATAAAATATATATTCATATTGCGCAGATGGCCTTATTGTTTACACCCATGTTGAATAATTATGAAGGCAGTGTTACTAAAAATACAAACTTCAAGTTTCTAACTATTTTAGATATATGTGTTACAGTAGTTAACTGCATCAAAATACAAGAACTGAAAAAATTATTAAAATATCATTTTCTGAAAAATAGTTATTAAAAAAAAATGATCCCGGGTAAAATATTTGGAAAAAATGGAGACAACTCCGCTAAGTCTTTATGGTAGGCTTAGGTGGCTATTGACCTAGAACCTCATGCAAACTATCCACTTTTTACCTCTATGCAGGGAAAAAGCGTGCTTAATTGCTACATGGATTAGCAATCTGAATAGAAAACTATGTAAAGATCAAATAAGTTAATGCCCTGGGGAAAGTGTGACATTTTCTGTGGTAAAATTTGTCAACAAACAGACGATTTTTTTTAAAAAGTCAAAACCCACAGAATTTCACAAGGTGAAATATGTTGAAAAGGTTACTGCTGGAAAGCGAACAATCTCAACTTTCCATATATATGCGTCAAAGTAATACAAATTTACTATGGGAGAAATATCTAGAAATATGAGAAAATCCAAGAAATCAATTTCAGGGTTGTTAGATGCATGACTGTGTTATCATGCAAATCATTTAACATAGATAGGTTACTTTTCCTTTGCACTGATATAACATGGACAGGAGTAGGATTAACAAACGGTGTTCACTCAACAATTTCACTTTTTAAACGGATTGTTTCCCTTGTGTAAAGAAGGCTTAGGGTAAGTCTCTAGAATATGGATTCAATTTAGATAAAAACGTTCTTTTGCTTTAATTCATATCCGAAATGCAAGCATAATCGCATACGACAGATGTATGAATAAAGGTTCCAATATTATTTCTGTATGTCTACAATGACCAAAGACAAAATTCTTCATTCAAGCGCAAAATTTCACCGAAGTCAGCCTGTCAAAATTTACTCTCTAAAGGCTAAATTCTACTATCAACCTGTTTTTGTATTCTTATGTGTAAAAGCTTGTTGTGTCTTCGTTCTTTACATTTAATTGTACGACAATGCAAACAAAGCCAAAACTATGTGTTCATTGAAATAAAAGCTAGCTATGTCGTTTGTAAAATGGCATGTGCCTCTTACAGGGATCATATCAGCTACTAGCCATGTTCTCATACAACAAAACAAAACCCTTCGTTAGTTTATGTATATAGATTTTATTCTGTAAACGATAAACAATATACATAAAATGTAGGCAAATTTCGTTTATTCGTTTATTTCATTCACTTTAAATCATTGTAGCTCAACTAATAATTCAAACAGCTGTGAACAAATGGATCCCTTTACAGCTAAATTTGTTATTATCGAAAAGAGTTACTTACAAGCTATAAGTTCTTATTTTCATCAGAGTTTCGAAACCCTAGGACGAACCTCTGATTGACTTCTTTTTGTTTGTTTGGTGAGCATGCCCACACGTGATTACTACTGAGAGTGGTTTAAGCCAAACAATATCTGTCACCATTCGGCACGCCAAGCTGAAAAAACAAACTTCTAAGCAAAGAACTTGTAAAAATGGAATAAAGACTGCGATTAAAAAAGAATTATTCCTCTTATCGGATGTTTCGAAATTTACCTCAAGAAATAATGATATTCCTTGTAATTTGGCGCCGGTATCAGTACGGACGCAATCATGCTTTTCACGGTTAATTTCAATTTGTTCGCGAAGATTTGTCGCGTAACGTACGGAATTCCGTTAGGGCCATCGCCTTTGTATGTGTTGATCTGAAACGCGATACTCGATAGTACGATGATGAAAACGCGAAATCACGAAACTACGATAACGAAAACGTGACAACACGATGATGATAACGCGATACTACGATAACGAAAACGCGATAATACGATAGTACGATGATGATAATGCGATATACTATCGCGTTTTCACCATCGTACTGTCGCGTTTTCACCATCGTACTGTCGTATTATCGCATTTTCGTTATCGTAGTATCGTGATTTTGCAATATCATTATCGTACTATCGCGTTATCACCATCGTACTGTCGCGTTATCACCATCGTACTGTCGCATTATCATCATCGTACTGTCGCGTTATCACCATCGTATTGTCGCGTTATCACCATCGTACTGTCGCGTTATCATTATCGCACCATCGCCTTCCGGTGCGCATGTGCATGCTAAAAATGAGAAGATTAGAAGTTATACTTTTAGAACTACAGCTCCTGCTCTAGCGATAGGGCGATATGCAGATTCGAACGCTGGTGCTAGTGTGTGAAAATCTTGAATTGTATTGATGATCCTCCTATAGCTACAGCTGCTAGTTAGTCAAAAGCAAAAAGTAATTAACATTTTTCCATGCTTTTTTAGCTTTCGTCAATTTAAGAGTCATTTACAGAAAATGAATTTAGGGAGACAAAGCGTGTTGGATGTTGAACAGGTTCAGAATGCTGTGCAGATATAATTTTACTGCATTTCTCATTCCTGTAAAATCATAAATAAAATGTCTGAGTAAGGGGGCGTTAACTCACTTTTGGTTGTAAACTGCTTTACTTTTTATTTTATTTTTGCAGAAAATTGCCAGATGTTGATGCATTAAAAGAAACTATGTGCCATGAAAACTGCAAACAATATTCTTCGAATATTTGCGATGCTCCGATTTCAGTGTTGTTATGCGTCTTACGGAATTCAACATCAATGACCTGAGCTTTACAAGACATGCATTTGCTTTTCAGTGTTGAAATATAAACCATCATATTTGTGAAAATATTCATCATCATATTTGTGAAAATATTCATGTCAGACCAAAATAAAAACAAACAAAAAACGCCCTGATCATGGTACAATATAACATTCTTTTTTTTTCTTGTTATCATATACTATATAGAAAACTCAAACCGATTGACCTGCAGAGTTTTTGCCTAAGTACATATTTGGTTTTAGCTGAAAAACTTTTTACAACCCATTAGCAAGCAATAGAAATCATTTTTAATTTCAACAGAGCTTAAATAACAAGATAAATAGAAACCAGAACACTGGAGAGGAAATTCTTCTGTGCGCATCGGCACCGGAAGGCGATAGTACGATGATGATAACGCGATAGTACGATGGTGATAACGCGACAGTACGATGGTGATAACGTGACAGTACGATGACGATAATGCGACAGTACGATGATGATAACGCGACAGTACGATGGTGATAACGCGATAGTACGATAATGATATTGCGAAATCACGATACTACAATAACGAAAATGCGATAATACGATAGTACGATGGTGAAAACGCGACAGTACGATGATGAAAACGCGATAGTGTATCGCATTATCATCATCGTACTATCGTATTATCGCGTTTTCGTTATCGTAGTATCGCGTTATCATCATCGTGCTGTCGCGTTTTCGTTATCGTGGTTTCGTGATTTCGCGTTTTCATCATCGTACTATCGAGTATCGCGTTTCAGATCAATACATTCAAAGGCGATGGCCCTAACGGAATTCCGTAGTAACGTCGCATGATTGGCCGGAACGTTTCGCCAGTAATGTAAACAACTTGAATTTTTCGGCGAAATGTGCCAAAGGTGTAAGTAGGGAACCATGGTCGACCTCTGGTATGCTAGAAGGTATGCCTTCGGCATAAAATTATTATATATCAATCCTAGCAAAATACTTACAAACCGTGTTTGACTGAATTTGTTGTTGAGTGAAAATGTAATGTATAATGCGCTACACACAAGCATAGGCTTACTCAGATTCAATTTAGAGTTAAACTAATGTAAGAGACAAATTTCATTTTGACTAAAGCGGATTGTTTTATTTCATGTATATCTTTACACACTTTTATCTCTTAAAAATGTTGTAACTTGATAAAGATAGTTCTGCATGTTTAATAAATCGGAAGTAACGGCGTCCCATCATTTATCAACATTATAAAATATTGTCTGAAAATCATATTATGAACAAATGGCAACGTGTGTGTATAAAACATTCATAAAATGAAACCGTTATTCTCTTTCAAGAGATAACATATGATGATAATGGTTCAAAATAAGCTTGAAATGCGCGAATCTCTTTAATCGTGGTCAAATTAATCAAAAACAAGAACATGGACCTATACATTTTATTTCACCATATTATAGTCCATGTCTTACTTTATACTCGTGAGAGGTTTCATTTAAATCCATTGTAGAAAAAAATCTATTCTCGAAAATGTAATCAACATTATTATTTTCCCATAGACCTCTTTATGTAAACTTGTGTGGGGTCCGAAAGTTTCATATCAATCTAGCAAAAATCAAGCACAAGACCAAACTTTTTTATTCAGAATGGAATAATGGTTATGTTCTTGCCACTGAGCATTCCGATGCTACCCCCGATAGTTTTCCTGAATCGCTAGTTTTTCCTTGATGTAAAATATAAATTTGTTTCACTTTGTTTAAATGTCAGTCTTCTTGACATCCAAACAAACACACCTGTATGCTTTGTTTCGTTTTTGGGTGGCCTTATCCTTGTCTCTTTGTTTACAAGTCTAAAAGATTAAAAATCGGAAACAAAATAGGTTACGATTTTATAAAATCTCACTATCGAATGAAGGACTTGATCTTGCATGTCGTATCAAGAATTTTGTCCCAATCAATGCAAAATATAATCGTAAATGACCAACAAAATTGCTAAAGGCGCATGTACAATTCCATTACAATAGCCTACAGAACACGTAGCTGGTTTAGGAGAAAAGCGTCCTATTATTTTAATCACTTTGTTTATAATTTACTTTCAGAAACAGTAGACACATATCGGAATCAGAATTATGACATAATACAAATGTAATTTGGCATTGGGCACCATGAATTTCGTCAACAAGGAAAGCAAACATTCAATCTCGCTGTCTTTGTAAACTCATATATTTATATTAAAACTGAAAATACACACCCTCTAAAACGATGTACATGTTGCGATATGTGCAACATAAAGTTCCTAAACTTAAAAATGAACAATGGAAATTGCGTTTATATTCCGCCTTCGCATGGATACAAACCTCCTTAGTCCGTCTGTCGTTCGTCCATACGTCGTGTCATTCCGGTATCTTCTTTACCGCTTGAAAAGTTTTCATAAAATTAAAATTATTTTTAACTCGTCAAGACAAAGTGCAGACAACACTTATTCGGTCACTAGATCCAAGGTCAGATTGCTAGGATGCTATTTTCATTCGTTTGTAGATTTTAAAATATGCAGTTGACAAGTTTTATGAAATGAAGTATATATTTACTGTTAAAACATTATTTTATGAATGAGAGAGTGAAAAAAGCATGTAGGTAAGGGAATTTCTGCACTTGGAACAGGTCCAGGTAGTATTTACAGACGCAAGTGTTTACCACCTTTCGGGTTTCAAATCTCCATGGGTCCGTAATTGCTATGTTGACCTATTCCGCGTTAAGTATTTTACTTAGCAAGTGTGTTGTTCTTCTAGATAATGTGTGTAGAGCCATTGCACCGTAGTACTGTCGACCACTGCAGAGATGAGGTTCCTTAAATATGATACTACAGCTACAGCATAGTGACAAGATGAGACAACACGGCATTACGTTGCGACAGCGCATTAACACATTGAAAAACCCGACAGCAAAATGCTGAAGAATGACATGACATTTTGTAACGTCGTGCTGTCGCAAAGTGTTATCCTGATGTCGCGTCCGACAGAACGGCATTAAGGAAGTTCTGATCAACGTTTGATAAATGCCATTTTCTCAGGATAACGAAGAATAAAGTCTGGACTATAGGCATACGAAAATGAATATCATTTGATAAATAAATGGCAGCCTGTGAGCAACATTATTAAAACGTCAAAACCTGAGTAGGCAATAGTTTTTCTAATGTCAGACAGGATATCAATAAGCATTTTATCATAATGACATTATAAATAATGTTTCATGTTTTCTTTAATTCCAGCAAAATTTGATGTTTAATTGAATAGCACAAACTATGCACTGGCGAATTTCACAATTTTACTAGAATATTTAAATGATTTATTAGATAATTTGGGATGGTGGTGGGTGCGATTAGATAAGGAAACACGTATTTTAATTTTAAATCATAGTGTTAAAATACTAAAATGAAAATGATTAATAAATAAAAAGACTTTTTAAAAAATCCCGATAACCTTTTTCCAGATTACACTTAGTCTAATATATATGTATCAGTGATTTTATTTCAAACTTTACTATGCAAACAAAATTATTGTTTGAATTTATGGTGGTTTAGTCATACAGTCAAGGCAGTATGACGATAATGATGTTGATGGTGTTTGTGAAAAAGTATTTTGAATGGCGTTGGTGATGCTAAATAATGGTAATGATGAATGCATGCTGAAGATAACTGAAAAATAATGAATAATAACATAGAATTACGGTTATTAATGTTAAGGTGATACTACTTGTTCGGATCGATTTTTTTCCATAACGTAGAATTTAATTAAACTCTGTTTTTTTTTTTCTTCAAAACTTCAGAATATAGTTATAAGATTCAGCCAATTAAAAACATAGGGTCGTTTGCTTGATTTATTTTGCAAAACAGATTTGAAAAAAAATAATTGGACCTCACGCAATTTCCGTTAATAGGAGTCTATGGGAAAATCATAACTTTCATTTTTCGCAAATATAATTTTTTCTGCAATGTAGATTTTAATGAAACTCCTCATAGTTGTAAATAAACATAAAGCCTATAACGTGGTGAAATAAAATGTATTATTCCGTGTGCTTATTTTTCAGATATTTGATTATGATTTAAGTGAAACGCACATTTCACGGTAATGTTAAGACATAATGTTGAATAATGTAACTTGTCAGATTTATAAATATCTCATTTTAACTTTAGAAAGATAGTAACTGTACCATTGTAATGAATTTACCCACAAGTTGCCGTAAATTTATTAAATGGTTTATATTTCCGTACGCCATATCCAGGCTTTATTCTAAGTTTCCAGATAAACGATGTTACGCAATCACTTCCGGTTTATCAAACGTGCAAAATGCCCTTAATGGGGAAAATAATGAACTACACGGATGCTTTTGGTAAACAATGATGATAATGGTGGTGCATGACAATAGTAAAAAGAAATAAAAAACTATATTAGTTACAGTAATGGACATCCATATAATATGAAATTCATTTTCTACTCTAAGATACATACATCAAACAATGATTAAAACATACGCATCAGCTGCATTGTTTGCATTATTATATAACTGTATTATGTATATATATTTGTACGGTGCAGCAGGGGATGATTCCCCGACCCTATACTTCACTTATTTACGGGTAGAATAAATGGGCAGCTGAAGGTGCCTGAAAAAAATCACCTTTCGGTCCCACAAAGTGCTTGTTGCTCTAATATAAGTTTATAATTTTGCACAGTTTGTTTTTGACCAGCTAGTATATGAACAATCCGCGTCTAAATTCTTAAAGTGGATTTACTGATTCAGGACCATAGTGGTAGATTTCTTACATGTAATAGAAACAACAGAAATAACATCGAAGATACACAGGTACACATATATAGCACACATTTATAAAATGTGTACAATGGAAAAATATATACAATGGAAAAGCGTTGTTACTTTATGCATCTTAAGTGTCAGAACAATTATCCCGACGTCATCTGTTCTTGAGATACATGTATTCTCGAGCTATTATCGAAATGGCCAGTATATTTTTGCATGCAACATAATTCTTGCAAGTAAATACAAACGAGTGTAAAACATTTTGTCTGCTGTTTTAAAACGAAAAAATAGACAGTTTACCTCGAGTCAAAGCAAAACAGTTTCAGTCTGATTTCAAATTACGTAATTAAGTTAGAAAATCATAATTTTAACTTTTAACATTGTTTAAAAATTGGTATATATCCATATATCTTCCATCAAGCATCATTACTGCTATCAAAATTTCTACGTCGGAAGTCAATCAAAATAAAACATGATGACATCAATCTGCCTGATTTCCACTGTAAGAGATGTGGACTGCGTAAAGTAGCAATAGGCGTTACGTGAAAGAACTGAAACACATATTTATTTTCTCAGATATAAATCAGGGCTATCTGTAAAGTAAATCTTTTAGAGGGAAAGTGTTAACTTTTAAAAGAAGTTCAGCCTATAGCCTTTTGATATTGATATGGGTAGGTTTTTGAAAAATATGTAGCAATTTGGGGTTTTCGAATTATTTCAGTTGTCAGATAAGTTGCTGGGCAACCATATCATTTGTGCATACCCATTGTTTTAGTTTATAAATATTTAGAAAATAATGAAAAATGCTATTTTTATAAAACAGGTGATATTTAAAAATTATTTACTTTTTGCAGTGACACAGTTTTACCACAGTGATTTTAACAGAAGTGGTAAAAATATCAGTTTCTAAACATAGCTCGGGAATATATGACAGGTGCTTCCTGGAACTAGAAAGTAGGTCACTGATAAAATGTGCTACTATGAACTCAACGAAAATAAAACCGTGCATGTTTTAAAGCAGGATGATCAGGAAGGGGTAAAATTTTGAGGAAATGGTAATTTGAAAGATGAATTTATCTGACTTATTTTTTAAATATGCTTGTTTTTGTTAGACTATCGAGAACACATGATGCCAGGATAATCTAATAATGCACACTTTCATAAACACAATTATGAAGTTATATATATCTTTATTATAACAAAGAAGTAAACAAAAAAAAAACTACAACGCGATTGATAACACTTATGTTAGAAACAGACAAACGAAAGGCACACAACAAAGTAAAAAAGAAAAAAAGGAAGAAGGCAATGCGTTGAAATAAAAAAAAAATGTAACAAATATTCTGTTGACAAAATTTATTTAAGAAAACTAATTATACAAAGCCGTTATACTTGAATCTTTATTTATCTTTAGTTTAAATGATTTTTCTCGTTCCTTGTCGTTTTCGGTTAATTGAGTCTTGGTTCACTTCACTGTAGCCAGACAGAACCAAACAAGCACTGTGCACATTGTCCAATTTTCCAAGTATCTCTTACACAAATAATGCAAAACACTAAAATATTCATTTGCTTATGATGCAGACAAGTAAACAGGTACACACAAATAATTCAGACGTTGAACTGCATATATCTCTATGTATTAGATTAATGCAATATTCCTTTTCAGGCTGCCGATGTCGTTAAAGAGTTCTTGCGCAACGGAAAATCTGAAAAAAAATTCAAAGAATTTCTGGAAAAAAAAGTCCCTGGTGCCAATAGAAAACATATTAGAGATTGTTACGAGTCAGTGAGGGGTTGGTGCAAGAATCATAAAGATGAAAAAAAAAAATTACAGGACAAACTTTATAGGGCAGAGGATTGAAAGGTACTTTGTGTAGACTAATGTATTAGAAATTATTCTGAGAATCAATTTTGTTTATACAAGGTTGTTCAATGAATTCATAGATACATTCCACTAATGGTTATTTCGAGTTAAAACAATATCAGAGAGTGTAGGAGATATCTTTAATGGTTGTGTTCAGTAAATTCAACTTTACACAGAAACAAGATTTTACTACAGCCATAAAGAAGCAATCATCATAGCTGAAGCAAATACTAACATCAAAGCGACGCCGACGTTGAACTTTCTCAAAGTAACAGCCATTAATTTCAATACAGCGTTCCTGTCTATGTGCCCGTTGACTAAAAATGTTTGTATAGGATGACTGGTCGAATGATCTCGACATGCCCAACGCCCTGTTATTTAGATCGTCAGACTATGTAAACCTAATAACAATATAGTCAGATTCCATCCGTTGTTATGATCCTATAGTTAAAATACTGTCCTTTTCATTTATACCGTCTCAAGAACCGCTGACTATGCCGAACTCGTGTTTCAATCTCGCGTTTTGACAGTATCCCAGGCCCCATTTTGTATCTGGCCGTCTCATATTTTGGTCTACAGTCAACATCTTCTGCACAGAACTGTCTCTTCGCAAAGTTGCCTAATCGTTGTCCCCATATCGCTATCCAACGATTCCTTCACCTACATGTATATAACATGTACATTACTCCGTTTTGTCGTTGGTCGACCGCATATCTGATTGTCTTCAAAATCCCCCTTCCCTCGCTGAATCTCTTATTACTCTTGTAAATCATTGATCGACATACGCTTTCCATTCCAGAGACCTTTTCTATACTCTGTTTTGTCTGTGGTGGCATCATTCCTAAACATAACTTTATCACTGCTCTTTGCTCTAAAGACGTCGTACGACATTCTGGCGCACATGCCACCTGTCTCCATTGGCATCGGTAACACAACAAGATAACAAATCCAAGCGCCTGTTTCTTCCTGTTACGAAGACGTTATGTGATGCCGACGGAGTCATTTTCTGTAGATGTGAATACTCGCCCAAATAAGTCTAAATTCTACGGGGTTGGTATGAAAATTTATAAGTCATGAACGAAGTTTATATTAGTTTGAAAATTGCATGTATGTTTATCTTATATTGTTTTACAAAATGGCAAAATTTCATAGCAGTACACAGTACAATTATCTGTAATTGAGATATCAACGGCGTCCTTGCATTTATAAACCCTCTTATGTACTAGAAGACTGATTTTTGTAAAGGTTGTCCGTCTGTCACGTATTTACTATCATCTGATATCCCTCTGTCACCTCGATTCTCCAAGTTCACTAAAGAGAAACCAATTTTGTTTTTCAAAATGTATTCATCCCCAACCGTTCAGGATGCTAACTGTATTGAAAATTGCGGACTCCGAGGCGGCAACGCGTATTTCTTCATTATCTTTTTTATATCGTAATGATCCCATTAAAATACACTTTGATAAACTGATATTTTTAATCTGTGCATGAAAAGGACGAATTGTGCACCTTCTTTGAAAAAAATGAAATGACACTTAGCACGGTGGTAGATAAATATAATACGTTTTATTTAAGCCGGGGAAGCGGTTTGTCGAAATCCAAGATGGCCGCAAAAATCCAAGATGGCCACTGTATTTCACAGTCTTATAAAAAATAGTAAAGCAAGTTTCCATATCAAGCGAAAAGCTTAAACATTGGAAAAGTAGTGTGGTATTATAATACGCATTGAATATGTCTGTAATATATTGAATATTAAGAATCAATATAGCCACCAAAATCCAAGATGGCCGCCAAAATTAATCTATTATTTGAAAATGTTAAAACAGTAGTTTTTATACTGTAAAGGAATGACACTCCCTTATTGAGACAAAATCCATTATGGTCAAAATGTTTCAAGATGACTTGCACTATTAATCAATTTTTTTTATTCATTTCTGACACTATCTGGTTTTTTTTCTAAAATGCACAAGCCATTTTGTATACTTTATGGCGGCATTCTTGAATTTTGCGTCAATTTTGTATATTCAGAACCTGCTTCCCAGACTTAAAGTAAAACATGTCACACATTGAAACCATTGTATGTTTTATCTTTGTTCAGTAATTCTAACTGCCTATCACTCTACATAATACAATTAATGTATCTCAGACATAACTTATATTATTTTTCAGTCGTGATTTCTCTTGCCGATTCTGCATCTGGAATGATGAACATTTTGGCGACATCGAAGTCATATTTCTGGCGTTCTATTTCATAACCACATTGTCAGATGTATGGGAATTCTTCACTAAAACACGTTTATCTACCATTTTTCATATTATATGTTCGTAGAGACAATTTGATAGAACACATGAAACTTGTTTCGAGGAAACGTATTCCAGTGCATGGACTTACATATTGACATTTAATTCTTTTATGATACATCTGTTAAATACTATACATGTTTATATGTTTCATATATGTTTTATAGACATATCATTGGGTTTATATATAGGTAAAGAAGGAAAATTCTAACTAGCGGAGAAAATTTTCTTAAACTTTGCATGATCATAGAACATCATATTAGGAACAATTTAATGTAAAAATAATTGGGGAAACGGTGCTACCTTTTGAGTGTTCTGCCCCTGAATGCGAGATTTTTGCTCTTTTTGGTCATTTTTAAGGGCAGATAACTCAAAATCTAGTATACGGATACCACATTTCATTCCATATTATTTTTTTGTTATTACATTTCCAGTTATTTTGCAAATTTTTTAACCATTCTGTCAAACATAATTTTTGCTGTGTTTCAATGTGTAAACATACTACATTTTTCTTGAAAAAGGGGGCATAATTTGAAGAATTTTTCTATTTGTTTGCGTAAGCGACTATAGTATGAATTCCGTCACATAGAATTTCTGAAACTTTTGTACAGTTGCAGAAAAATAAAGTAACAAACACTATTTGGAAATCAATTAAAGTGTTACTATTCATTATTTTGAGTTATCTGCCCTTGAAAATGATCTAAAATAGCAAAAAAACTCGCATGCAGGGGCAGATAACTCAAAAGGTAGCACCTGGAACCCCTATTTTTTTTGCATAATTCTTTTTCTGATATGATTTTTTTTATAATCATGCAAAGTTTAAAGCTGCTTTCCACAGTCTAATTAAATTTGGTGATAGAAAAAAATAATTCTACTTGTACGTGGTCGAATAATTCTGGTTTCAATAGTGAAACATTGATAATTGTTAATTTCGGCGTATTTTCAAAGATTTCAGTGGTAAACTACTTAATGTCGTCGACGACACTTAGCAGTTATAAAAATAGCAAAGCAATAACTAGCTTTGGCTTTTATTTATAGATTTAAAAGGTTACTAGAATAAACCACTTCAGTAGAGGGGTACCCTACATCTTTATAACTTATTTTTATAATGAATATTTAAATGACTGCCTCTTTCGATAATAAGACGCCGTGGCGCAGTGGTAAGCGTGGCGGCTCTAGAATCTTACTTTTGTGAGTTCGAATTCCAACGGAGATCAATATGTTTTCATTTCATATTTTTTTCATTTTATATTTTGCTAACATACACTTTAAAATGATGATAATGTTAAATAAATATGTGCTTGAAATGCATTATTAGTATCATTTTGCTATTTTCGCATATAGCATAGGGTTTTCAAATATCTTCTTGATTGTGAATTATTCAACATGGTGTGTACTTGCACGGGTGTACGAACTTCACGACAATAACATTGTTTTATCGTTTGCGTATTACATACTCTGCCACATTGAAAAACATACTCAGTTTGGCAAGGAAAATGGCACTCAACTCTCTCTACAAATGAACGCTAAACAGAATTAGGAGAGTATATATATTTTATTTAATGGCACACTTCAGTTCCTCGCGTGACTTTGGAGATTCCGATTTATCAGTGTTCTTCAAATATATTTCAAACCCTTATTTAATAAATGGAACAGTCTGAAAAATCCAAATCTAAAAATAAAAGCCACAGCTAGTACTTTCAATTTCATGTTCCATAAAAACTATAGAAATTCCCTTTAACGAAAAATGTAACAAACTTGTCCTTAGTTTGTATATTTATTAGATTTATCTTCACAGTACTTTAACTCAGGCTTATACCCTTGGATGCACTTAAGCATTTACATAGAAATATACGTCCATTAAAGAAAAAAATATATTGTATTTGATGCCAATGACATGACGTCATGAGAGAAAAATAGGTTGCATTTGATACAGTAGCTATTTATTACATTAATTCAAATGCAACCTTTTTTATTAACTAAATGATATATTGTTCATTTCTATGCATATATAACTCTATACCGAGGCTTTAATGTAAACAAAAATGTATGTTTGTAGTCGATGTAGCTTATACAGTAAAATCGATTCTCATTCGATAATTTGTCTGTTAAAATAATACATAATTGCTAGTGAGCTATGGTGAAATATCCCTTAATTTTATATCATCCGATTTAAATTCTAAAACATTATACATAAAGACTTTTAATAAGAAATTAATAGTAACATCCTGATTCTTAAAATATAACATTTCATATAGAAGATAAGTTATAGACACTACACGAAAATGATAAATTGAAATAATAAGACAATTCTAAATCATATTTTGCTCAGTTGTCACATGTTTATAAAGACTTACGTAGGAAAAAACTTTGAAAATCTTCCTGTCCAAAACCACAGGACTTAGGGCACTGATATTTGGTATGTATCATTATCTAGTTGTCCTCTATTAAGTTACTGTTTAAATTATCTTCTCCCTAAGGTCAAAAATGGCTCCATCCTGGTGGTCAAATTGTTTATATAGACTAGTATATAGGGAAGAACTTTGAAAATTTTCTTCTCCAAAACCAAGGGCCTAGGGTTTCATATTTGGTATGTAGCAGCATCTTGTGGGTCTCTGCCAATACTGTTCAAATTATAGCAATAGGAATAGATATTGCCCACCCTGAGGGTCACATGGTTTATAATGGGAAACATATTCCTTTCCAAATACACAGGGTTTTGAACTTTGATATTTAATATGTAGCTACATCTATTGGGCGTCTACCAAGATTATTAAAACTATCCCCATAGAGTTTAATATGGCCCATACTTAGGGTAACATCGTTTATATAGACTTATCTAGAGAAAACTTTGAACATCTTCTTGTACACAGGGCTTAGGGTTTTATATTTTGGTATTTAGAATGATACAGTAGTCCTTAACTAAGATTGCTCAAATTATCCCCTGAGGTTAAAAATGGCCCCGCCCCGGGGGCAAATGGCTTAAATAGGCTTCTAAGGGAAGAAATTCCAGAATTCTAGATTTTTTTTGTCCAACGCTGTAGTGCCTTAAGTTTTGATATTTGGTGTTCATAACGGGCAATGATCATAATTTATCTTAAACGACCTTGATCTTCTGACCTACTGTCCTGTTTTTGAAATTACAGTGATGAAATTAATGTCATGCATCTTACACTGTCACAGTACCAAATTAAAATTTTCGAAAGATTTTTGTAAAGATAGCATTTGCCAAAGTCTTTACTTGTCTTTAAATAAATATAATAGTGTCACCCTTCATGTAAAATGATACGGGCTAACGTGTGTTCTCTTCTGGGATTTCTGTGGACTGAAAGACACACGCAGACAGCAAATGTAATATTTTACCAAGAGAGACAAAGATTCAAGTCTTCACTTCAAAATATATTCTGGCTGTTCGCATCCATTTCATGACAATTCAAAAATTACAACAAAATTAATCAAATGATGAATGTGAAAATGAGGATGGTCATCTTTCAACACAACATGTAAATAGTTTACCTGAAAGACACACGCAGACAGCAAATGCAATATTTTACCAAGAGAGACAAAGATTCAAGTCTTCACTTCAAAATCTATTCTGGCTGTGCGCATGCGTGACGGAAATTGACGGTGATATCAATACATTCAAATTGAGGCCCGTCACCGTGGTTAAACTACATGTTAGTTAATGATATCAGAGAATGATATTTATGTGGATGTATAATGAATATGAAATGGAATTATAGGACTGAAATATATGAAAAATGAGAAAAAACTTGATAGTAATTCATATAGGATATATACAGACAAATGACCCTGCGACATCCTCCCCCTCTCAGTAAAATGTCGTCTCGACATTTCATAGTACTCTACAGCTACTAATCAACTAAACTACAACATTCTCATACAATCTACCAAATTCACGATATAGTAACAAGCAATTTACCAACAGCTATGCTGTAAAAGCGCAAAAACTACACTAACGTATATTAATACGAAAATGTAGACAAACTTATAGAAGATATCCACGTCATTGTAAAACGTGACAATGGGTATTCGTGATAGACTGCAGTTCTATCAAAATACTAAGTAAAAATAAAATTAAATTCCAGTGTACTTAAACACAATGAAAACACACTGATTTTGCATCAGATATTTGTTAAAAAAATCTGATAACTGAAGCACTATATTTATTAAGCAACAATTATCATTTCATGATAATAATGCAATACTGGCACAAAATTCACTGGATAAATAAATACACCGCACTTTCCTTACTGAATAAAGGATTGTTCACAATCACGTAGACAAGCCGTTTAAAAGAATAAAACCATGATCACATTTACAAGTAGAAAAAAAAAAAAAACACTGTTCACTGTTCAAACGCACTGTAGTGTCAATAACAAAAGTACTGTAGTGTCATCAAAAGCACTGTACTGTCAAATACGAAATCACAACTGGTACTAAGTTAACCAGTCTTTAGACTGCAACCAGGCTGGTTTTTCTCTGAATCGTGTTCCTCTTCTAGGAATGAATTCCTGAGCTTGAGGGTTGAGTCCAGACGTCCTTCTTTGTGGAATGACATATCTAGGTACATCTGACCTAGACTTTGAACTTTGAGGCGGAGAAGACACATTGCTGGAGGGAATGGAAGCGAGAACATCAGTGGAAGTAGACTGGTTCAAGGGCTCTGTCTGCACATATGGCCCAACGTCTAACTGAATAGTAGGTTCTGCATCCTCCGAACTTCTTCTAAGCTGTTCTTTTCTTACAGGTAAGCCCATAAATGGAAGCAAAAGGTTTCTGTGGAGGGTCTTTATACCACTTCGGCCATGTTCCCTTTTGACCTGAAAAACAGGAATAGAAGTATTTGGTTGAGAAACAACGATATGAACATCTTTATTCCACCTGTTCGCCAACTTATGCTTACCCTTAAGCCCAACATTCCTAATGAAAACTCTATCTCCTGGCTGTATCTTGGCGTCCCTAACTCTCAAGTCATATCGACGTTTGTGACGCTTGGACTGCCGTCTAGCCTCTCTGTTGGCAACCTTGTAAGCGAAGTTAAGCCGCTTTTTAAGATTGGAAACATACTCTGAATGGCTCAATTCCGAGAAAGGCGTCAATAGAAAGCCTACGGTGTCTCCCAAACATTAAGAAATGAGGAGTAAGTCCTGTTGTCTCATGTCTAGTTGAGTTATAGGCATGGACTAATATGAAATTTCCAGTTCTTCTTCTGGTCTGCTTCCAAGGTCCCTAGCATATTCATAAGCGTCTGGTTGAAACGTTCAGCCATACCATTTCCTTGTGGGTGATAAGGAGTTGTGCGAGACTTGTCAATGTTGGCAATCTTACACAGCTCCTCGATCACTGCTCCTTCAAAATTCCGACCCTGGTCGCTATGCAAGCGTGCTGGAAGCCATAATGGCAGATAAAATGCTCAAAAAGGACTTTGGCTG
Source organism: Mercenaria mercenaria (assembly GCF_021730395.1). Taxonomy (NCBI): domain Eukaryota; kingdom Metazoa; phylum Mollusca; class Bivalvia; order Venerida; family Veneridae; genus Mercenaria; species Mercenaria mercenaria. The sequence goes on from NW_026461936.1 coordinate 18,188, forward strand.
TAGTATACGAGCAGTCTGATTCCTCGTGGGTATTGCTTGAGCGAAACGGGTGAAATGGTCAGTGATGACCGGTACATTTTCAGACCCGCCCGCGGACATTTCAAAAGACAGAAAATCGATACAAACGAGTTCGAATGGATAAGAAGATTCCACAGGAACTAAACCAGCAGAAACTTTACCTGGGGTCTTCCGACAAATACAACGAGGACAATTTCTAACACGTAATTCAACAAACTGTTCCAAACCTGGCCAAAAGAACCTAGATTTTAAAAGGCTACAAGTTCTCTCACGACCCTGATGACCAGCGTCATCATGTAGGCCTGTGAAAGCCACTTCACGTAAAACCTCCTGAAGTACAAGTTAGTTAACTGAATGACCAGAAACAACACCTTTGCGATAAAGGATGTGATCGCTAACAAATCGATTTGGCCATTCTCTGAAAAACTGTCTGACAAGAGGATCCTCTGGAGAACAAAGACGTCTGGTGGGTTTGCGACCTGTCTGAACCAGCTGAATCACGCGTGCTAGGGTGGTGTCTTTACTCTGCTCTAAAGCCCAATCGATGTCGCTGAAATGTGTGTCAAACGGTACATCTCCATCTGCATCAGCATGCTCAAGTACTGACCGAGAAAAGGAATTACATTCAAAAAGAGGGAATTCCTGAGGGGAAACTAAAGTCCAGAGGCAAAGTGCCTTAACAACATCAGAAAATATGACAGTAGAGGATTCAGCAGAAGACGGTAACCATGAAAGAGTATCAGCATCAACATTGGATTTACCACTCCTATAGCTAATTTCAAAATCAAAATTAACTTAAGAAGCTAACCAACGGTGGGAAGTTGCATCTAGTTTAGCAGTAGACAGAACATAGGTCAATGGGTTATTATCCGTACGGACTTTGAAAGAATTGCCATAAAGATAATCCTTGAATTTATCTGTGACAGCCAAATTTGAGTGCTAAAAACTCAGGCTTGTGGGCGGGATAATTCTGTTCATTCGGCCTTAACCCACGACTGGCAAAAGCAATAGCTCTCTCCTTTCCTTCCTGAACCTGGTATAATACAGCACGTAAGCCAGCACCACTGGCATTAACATTGAGCAGAAATGGCTTGCTAAAATCAGACTAAGCTAGGATGGGAGGAGTACTAAGGCGTTCAAGAAGAGAATCAAAGGCTGACTGCTGATCAGGACCTCAACTCCAAGATGTTGGTTTCTTCTTGGAAGTACAGGCTTTATTGGTAGGACGGGCAACTAGCAAGTCATTCAAAGGCTTGGCTAGTTGAGAAAATCCATCGATATACCTCCTTGATGGACTTCGGAACAGGCCAACTCTTCAAAACAGCTATCTTCTCTGGGTCCGTCTCTACACCCCTTTCGCTGACAATATGGCCTAAATACTTGATACTGGTACGGAAAAATTCGCACTTGGATCCTTTGAGTTTGAGGCCAGCCTTTTCCAACCGCTGAAAAACTGATGTAAGACGCTGGATGTGTTCCTCTTTGGACTTTGAAAATACAATCACATCGTCCAGATAAATGAGACATTCTGTAAGGTTCAGGTCTCCCATAGCACGCTCCATCAAGCGCTGAAACGTGGCGGGGGCGTTGGTTAGTCCGAATCCCATGCGATTGCACTCAAAGAATCCAAGAGGCCCGACCGAGAATGCTGTCTTGTACTTGTCAGCTTCCTTCAAGGCAACTTGCCAGTATTCCGATCTCAAGTCGAGTTTGGAGAAATACTTGGCACCAGCTAAGCTGTCAATGGTCTCCTCAATCCTGGGAAGGTCATAGGCGTCCTTAATTGTTCGAAAATTCAAGCGGCGATAATCTATGCAGAATCTCAAAGATCCGTCCTTTTTCCGTACAAGAACAACATTAGATGAAAACGGACTTTTAGATTCCCTGATAGCACCAGCTTCTAGCATGCCCTTAAGATATTCTCGGGCCTCTTCATACATTCCAGGAGGGATACGTCGATAATGTTTCTTGAAAGAAGTGGAGTCTGTGAGCTCAATACCATGCTCTACAATATTGGTGCATCCAAGATCTGTTGGACCTGATGAAAAAATATGCTTCAAACTAGAGAAAAAATCCTGGCCTTACTATGCTCATCCACCGTAAGAACATCAGTGGGAACAGAAATACCTAAGTCTTCAAGTGACTTATCTGCATTATAGGACTTTGCTGCAGAACCTTCAAAGGGGTCAATTCTTCTAACAACATCAACATCTTGCAGACGACATAGAAGAGAATTAGGTTTAATAACCACAGGGTGTACAGACATGTTACACATTCTGACAGGAATCCTGCAAAAAGAACTGGAAAGTTTCACACGAACCAAGTTTGGATAAACAGACAATGTAGCTGAATTATCAATACTTTCAGTGACTGCTTCTGACATCTCTCCGACATTATGAACCTTGCCCATAACAGTACGAGTCTCAAAAGGTGGGATCTGTATGTTGGTATCTCCTAAACATCTGACAGGAAGACAATGTACAGAAGATAAAACAGAAAAAATATCACTCCATTCCACTGGAACCTGACTACTAGGTGCTGAAGTTTTGAAAAAATTCAAAACATTAGTACCTACAATTACAGGAACAGAAGAAGAATTAGTAGTATCCTGGACTATCAAGATTGGAACAGAAACAGGATCTATGTCAACCTTGGGTATACCAATGTCTACAATGACATAGCCAATGTAAGGAACAGAAGAACCATTTGCACTAGAAATATCTAAACTAAAATCTGTAAGACTGTGAAGTTCTGGCTTGGGATCTAGTGAAGAATAAAAAGATTCAGAAATAGAAGAAACCATACTTCCAGAGTCAAGCAGTCCTTTACAAGAAGTACCATTATTGAGAACTTCTACCTCATTGGCATGACCTACCAAAGGTGCAAGTTTGGTGCCTGTAATTATAGGATGACCTTAACTTGGCCCTACTGGGAAGGTCCCTTCTGGTTTAAAGGCTTGTCTTTGGCCTCAACTTTCTTATCAGCCTTCAGATGAGCCTCTTTAGGAGATCCTTCTTCTTGATTCCTGTCACCCCATTTATTTCTATCATGGTAACCACCCTGGTAATTCCTGTTTTTTTTTCAGATTCTGAAGCTCCTTCTCCACAGTTCCCACTCTTGTGTTCAACTGCTTCATCTAGGTATTCAAATCTTGTAGTTGTTGAAGAAGTTTGTTCTCCACAGATGACATGAACTGAGTAGCATGCTGCACTGAAGAATCTGGAGGCTTCTGGGGTTCAGGAGGCTTCATCTGAGGTAAAGCTGCTTCTTGTTCGGCAACATGAGGAGGTGATACAAGAGGGCCCTTTCTACCAAATGTTAATCCTGCTCCATCTGTCTAAGTTCCCTCCTTAGCACTCCACAGTCATGGATGCTGTCAAACTTGTATCTAGAGGCATTCCGCAGCTCTTTATCAAAAAGGCCTGCCCATAATCTACCACATAACATTTCATTTTTTGTAGTCTGATCAAACTTTAGGGTAGATTTGGATAAAAGTTGCTCCAACCTCAGACTATAGTCTGCTATGGATTCTGAAGGTTCCTGTTGAGCACAGTAAAACTTCTCCTTTAGCTTTTCACTACTGGAGACATTTCCATAGATGCCTTCAAGTTCAGTTAAAATATCTTGGGCAGATGCACTCTCTCCAAGATGAAGAAGAACAGTACGGGCCTTGCCTTTTAAACTCATCCTGATAGATTCAAGTAAAATGTGTTCAGGATAGACCCTATTCCTAATCAAACAGTTGATCTAATACCTCCATAAATCAAAGGCACAATCATCTTTGCTCTCACCAGAAAATGGAGGCAATTTATGTACTCTAGGGGAAGAGTAATGAAAAGGTTGACTAAAACTATCTACATATGAGAGGGAAGATTGTCTGGAAGGAGGTGGTGGTACAGGAGGTGGAATATTATCTTCCAGCACATTATCAGAATATCTTGGAGGAAGGGAGTATCTAACAGAAGGCCTATCTGAAAAGTAAGATGTTCTCCTATCCTGACCATGTATAGAGGGTCTTTCAGTCTTGGAGGAACCATATGCACCTGTTCCTGGTATAATGTCTGCACCAGGACTGTGCCTCACAACATACTCTCTTTCAGGAGTATTTAAACTCTCCCTTGTTAGGTTGGGCATGACAGGAGTGCTAGACACTGTATGATAAAGATGGTATTTTCCGGATCGACGCAAAATATCGGCGTACTGCTGTAGTTCCTCATCAGTAACAAAAGAGTGTTTGACGCCATAATGACAAACGTTCAAATACTCTAAGAAACACAAAATGATATACAAAGAACTGTAACTTCAAAAATTTGTCACTTATTGTACACCATACAATAAATAAAATGATAAAGTTCTCAAACTTTCTTGAGAAATAAAGTTTCAAAATTGATAACACTGTACAATCAATTGTCTCTTCTGTATACTGCGATTTTATGATGGCACAGTCTGTCCACCATACTATAGAAATAAATAAAAAATAAGCTTTGAAATTTACACAGACTGGCTGAGTTCTCTAAATCAATATCACTCCACTACAATCCTTATTTGTATATGACATTCAGTTCCAAATCAATCACTTTTGGCCCACCTAGTACACCATACTTTCACTATGATTTTCTGAATATTCCTTCAATGAAGAAACCTATTTTCAACAAGGTCAACAACTAGATAACAACTATAGTTACCAGTTAAATAAACAACACACCTAAATTTTATGTATATTTTTTTTTTCACAAATTCAAACACCACAGAATACCTTTCCTTTTCAGTACTTCACCAGCAGCTTTCAGTAAAATTCTCTCTTCAGCAGCTTTACACTGGAAAAATATCTTCCGTAAAACTACGCGTAAACTTTCTTGGAAGCAGCACTTATTTGACTAAGTATCAAACAAGATCTACCTTCAAGCTACCCTGAAATTTCAAATAACCTGATCAACTTGAATCGGCTTCAAGTTTAATGTTCATTTTTGTATATCGTACATTTAACTGTATTACTTGTCACAAAATGTCACTCAGATATCTTGTAAGCAGTATTTGCTTGAACAAGATCAACTTTCATGTTATACTTCAAAATAACCTGTACTTGCTATTATTCAAAACTCTTTCTCAATATATTTTAAATTCAAACTGAAATATTTTCAGCTCAAATTTAATTTTACACTCTACAGCACAACTGTTGGTGAAATCACCTATAACTCAAAGTGAAATTTGCACTAATCACCACCAAATATGTAAAGCTTTGCACTAACACTACAATTACAGAAATTTTAGCTGTTACTGACTAAAATTGTCATATGCCTTACCCAGAGTCACAGGGCTGATCAAATACTGTATAAAACTAGTACTATTTTAAAGAATTTGACAGACCGCCTTTTTTCTTTCTTTTTTCAAGTTACCAAGAAATGATGGATACTAACAAACTGGGCTGATTTCAAGCTGGCTATATGAACTGAATATTGGGTATTGATAATAATTAATACTTCTGATACTATATGGGTGTGATATTGGAATATTTATGGCAATGAATGTTATGTTAGTCTCACCAACACCAAACTGTCTGTGAATCTAAATGCTGAGCTGTGATTCTGTTACTCAGTGACTGTGACAGCACAACCAGGTACTACAGAGGTACTGTATACACAAATCATTCTGAAAAATATAATAAACAGTGTATGATATGAGGAAAAATATTTACATTACCAGAGCAAATAAACCTTATAATTGCTCTATCAATAGATAAGACCTAAGTGAATGACCTGGTAAATGGATTGTTACCGGTATTTACTATATATTCCATGGATGAATGTATATTTCTGATGAATTAAAATTATAAACAAGAGGGCCAAGATGGCCCTAGGTCGCTCACCTGAGAAACACACTATAACAGTGTAAACATGTTTAACCTAGTGATTTCATGAAAACAGATATTTTGGTCAGTTTTCATTCAGATTGGACTAAAAATTTGGTCTCTTGAGTTTAAACAAGTATTTTCTTAGATATGACCTAGTGACCTAGTTTTTGACCAGATGACCCATTTTCGAACTCGGGCTAGATTTCATTAAAGCAATCATTCTGACCAATATCCATGAAGATCAATTGAAAAATACAGCCTCTATCGCATACACAAGGTTTTTCTTTGATTTGACCTAGTGACCTAGTTTTTGACCCCAGATGACCCATTTTCGAATTCGGCCTAGATTACATCAAAATAATCATTCTGACCAATATTCATGAAGATCAATTGAAAAATATAGCCTCTATCGCATACACAAGGTTTTTCCTTGATTTGACCTATTGACCTAGTTTTTGACCCCAGATGACCCATTTTCGAACTCGGCCTAGATTTCATCAAGGTAATCATTCTGACCAATACTCATGAAGATCAATTGAAAATACAGCCTCTATCGCATACACAATGTTTTTCCTTGATTTGACCTAGTGACCTAGGTTTTGACCCCAGATAACCCATTTTCGAACTCGACCTAAATTTCATCACGGTAATCATTCTGACCAACATAAATGAAGATTAGTTGAAAAATACAGCCTCTATCGCATACACAAGGTTTTTCCTTGATTTGACCTAGTGACCTCGTTTTTGACCCCAGATGAACCATTTTCGAACTCGGCCTAGATTTCTTCAAGATTATCATTCTAACAAAATTTCATGAAGATCAGTCGAAAAATGCAGCCTCTATCGCATACACAAGCTAAATGTTGACGGACGACATACGACAGACGACAGACAGACAGACGACAGACGACAGACGACGGACGCCGGACATCGAGCGATCAGAAAAACTCACCTGAGCATTGCTCAGGTGAGCTAAAAATACAGACTCTATCGCATACACAAGGTTTTTCTTTGATTTGACCTAGTGATCTAGTTTTTGATCCGAGATGACCCATTTTCGAACTCGGCCTAGATTTCATCAATGCAATCATTCTGACCAATATTCATGAAGATCAATTGAAAAATACAGCCTCTATCGCATACACAAGGTTTATCTTTGATTTGACCTAGTGATCTAGTTTTTGACCCGAGATGACCCATTTTCGAACTCGACCTAAATTTCATCAAGGCAATCATTCTGACCACTATTCATGAAGATCAATTGAAAAATACAGCCTCTATCGCATACACAAGGTTTTTCTTTGATTTGACCTAGTGACCTAGTTTTTGATCCGAGATGACCCATTTTCGAACTCGGCCTAGATTTCATCAATGCAATCATTCTGACCAATATTCATGAAGATCAATTGAAAAATACAGCCTCTATCGCATACACAAGGTTTATCTTTGATTTGACATAGTGACCTAGTTTTTGACCCGAGATGACCCATTTTCGAACTCGGCCTAGATTTCATCAAGGCAATCATTCTGACCACTATTCATGAAGATCAATTGAAAATACAGCCTCTATCGCATACACAAGGTTTTTCCTTGATTTGACCTAGTGACCTAGTTTTTGACCCCAGATGACCCATTTTCGATCTCGGCCTAGATTTCATCAAGATAATCATTCTGACTAATATTCATGAAGATTAATTGAAAAATACAGCCTCTATCGCATACACAAGGTTTTTCTTTGATTTGACCTAGTGACCTAGTTTTTGACCACAGATGACCCATTTTCAAACTCGGCCTAAATTTCATTAACATTATTGTTCTGACCATTATTCATGAAGATTAATTGAAAAATACAGCCTCTATCGCATACACAAGGTTTTTATTTGATTTGACCTAGTGACCTAGTTTTTGATCCGAGATGACCCATTTTCAAAATCGGCCTAGATTTTGTCAAGGTAATCATTCTGACCAATATTCATGAAGATTAACTGAAAAATACAGCCTCTATCGCATACACAAGGTTTTTCTTTGATTTGACCTAGTGACCTAGTTTTTGACCCCAGATGACCCATTTTCGATCTCGGCCTAGATTTCATCAAGATAATCATTCTGACTAATATTCATGAAGATTAATTGAAAAATACAGCCTCTATCGCATACACAAGGTTTTTCTTTGATTTGACCTAGTGACCTAGTTTTTGACCACAGATGACCCATTTTCAAACTCGGCCTAAATTTCATTAACATTATTGTTCTGACCATTATTCATGAAGATTAATTGAAAAATACAGCCTCTATCGCATACACAAAGTTTTTCTTTGATTTGACCTAGTGACCTAGTTTTTGATCCGAGATGACCCATTTTCAAAATCGGCCTAGATTTTGTCAAGGTAATCATTCTGACCAATATTCATGAAGATTAACTGAAAAATACAGCCTCTATCGCATACACAAGGTTTTTCTTTGATTTGACCTAGTGACCTAGTTTTTGACCCGAGATGACTCATTTTCGAAATCCTCCTAGATTTTATCACGGTAATCATTCTGACCAAATTTCATGAAGATCAATTGAAAAATACAGCCTCTATCGCATACACAAGCTAAATGTTGACGGACAGACGACAGACAGACGACAGACGGACGCCGGGCATCGAGCGATCACAAAAACTCACTTGAGCATTGCTCAGGTGAGCTAACAAAACACACGGCCATGATACATGTACTTAGGGAATCCCGTTAAAGCGTGTAGTTATCCAGTGACGTATGCACTGTTGTTGTCCACCAATTACGGCGTATCCATTGGCTGATACTGGGGTGTCCCTCTGACGTCATGAGTTGGTACGAAAAAATGTCGACCATTCGTCCACAAAACTGTCGCCCAAAAGTCACACCGGCCACCAATTTGTCACCCTTCATGTAAAATGATACGGGCTAACGTGTGTTTTCTTCTGGGATTTCTGTTGACTGAAAGACACACGCAGACAGCAAATGTAATATTTTACCAAGAGAGACAAAGATTCAAGTCTTCACTTCAAAATATATTCTGGCTGTGCGCATCCATTTTATGACAATTCAAAAATTACAACAAAATGAATCAAATGATGAATGAGAAAATGAGGGATGATCATATTTCAACACAACATGTAAACAGTTTACCTGAAAGACACACGCAGACAGCAAATGTAATATTTTACCAAGAGAGACAAAGATTCAAGTCTTCACTTCAAAATCTATTCTGCCTGTGCGCATGCGTGACGGAAATTGGCGGTGATATCAATACATTCAAATTGAGGCCCGTCACCGTGGTTAAACTACATGTTAGTTAATGATATCAGAAAATGATATTTATGTGGATGTATAATGAATATGAAATGAAATTATAGGACTGAAATATAGGAAAAATGAGAAAAAACTTGATAGTAATTCATATAGGATATATACAGACAAATGACCCTGCGACAATAGTTTGCATTCATGTCTCAGAGATTTTATTCTATTATGGACATGTCGTCCCTGCTCTTAACCAAGTTTAACCATGCAAATGATTGTGAACTTTCACTATATTCGTGGCGCAGAAATTACTGGAATAGTACAAAATTTCGAATATTCCTTTTAAATCGCCTTCTGGTCTTTTATAAAATTGCTAGTACGCCCCTGGGGTTAGAAGTGGTCCAACCGTCAGTACATTATGTTCACATCGACTTAGAAGAGAAACATTCAAATATTTATGACATCGGAAGAACAACGAAAATGCAGTTATGTTCAGGTGAGTGATATAGGGTCATCATGACCCTCTTGTTATTAATGTTGTATGTTCACAATTGAAAGTCAACAGTTCACTGGCAACAACACTGATTCTAGGACAGAAAACAAAAGTAAAATTAATATTGTAGGCTTATACTTGAGTGACGAAATGCCTATGGGGTCGCTGTCGTTTCTTACGGCGGTACCGGCGTCACTCTAATTGTCCTGTAGCGTACACAGCTATTTGCTAAAAATAAGCAAATGCTTGTTAATTGCCTTAACTATTATGTCTCCCTGACAATTTTAATATTTTACTCACACCATCTGAACAAAAAGGCATATTGTAAAAGCAAGAAAGCTGAAAATGAAAACCAAAAAATGAAATACATAGGCCTGCATAAGCATAAAATGTTATGTTTAAAAAACGAAGTGTCCACACGTTAATTTCCTTAAGTTATCATTTTATTTGTACAACATAGAATGAAGGTTTTGATCCTCTGACTCATAATGCACAAGACCATCCCGTATGAAATGTGTAGATGAAGACTGTATTATCTTAACAGATTTGATTTCCGTTATTCGTACGAGATATTATTTTGAATTCTGTTTTCTATTTACTCAATTCAATGCTTTATAGTCTCATAAAAATGATAATCAGATATAGAATGTGTCAAACATAGCTCAAAAGTTTTAGCAACACAGCAGTACAAACGAAAAATGGCAATCTAAAGTGCTTACATATTAACATATACATCGTAATGAATCTGTTTACATAAAATAATAAAAAACAACATTCTATTTTTGTATGAAAATGAAGTCATCAATGAAACGTGTCTGCAACATTTTCATTTGTGCGGGGTTTTTATTTGCTGGCATCTTTTGTATGTCAGTTATATATGATTTTTATTTTCTGATCTTTTTAACTACATGAGTTGTCATAATATAAAAGAATACTAAACGTTGTGTTTTATTTTAATTTCACAGAGTATTACTATATCGAAACGAGCTTTTAAGAATTCTAACTTTTAATTCGCTTAAAAACAATGATATTTCTAGAAACAAAGAATTTTTATCCATACACATGTATCTATTTTGTACGAAACACGACGTGGTACCATAAGGCTACGATGACATGTACAGATTGCATCACCAAATTTGTAACGTATTTATCTCTGTTTTGAATTTATAATATCTTTCCTTTCAAAATATCATTACTTCTAAATGCATATATTATTATTTTTGTAAGAATTGAAGCTTATATTTCATAACAATTATAAACAATTTTCACGTCAGCAAGATATATTGTTCTATATGAAATCAAACATAAATAAACATTTGTCGTTGATTCAAGATGAACCCATACAGAAATAAAACCATTTTTTAAAATAAGTCAACCACAATAAAAGTGAAAAATCTGTCATGATTATAGATTTATTTGAATAGTTTTTATAAAATTCTTAATCTATCCTAATTTGACTGTTTTAATTCTTAAGTAGAACAAACATTTGAAGCCTTACATATCCTTGTGTAAGTTATTATAAAGAGCTACAAATCAAAGAAACTAAATCAGTTTTACAAAAGTCCGATGAAATAGTAATACTACGTATTTATCTGATGTTTTCACAGTTTGCAGTGTCTCTGTATTAAATATTTTCACATATTTTACATAACACTTAGTCCTGTGCTTCTGTAAACGCTATTATTATCTTTTATGCAAAAAAAATCCCATTCATGCGTGAAAAAGCAAATAATAATATGTTACCTCCGCTGTCTACATATTTTTTTCTGTTTATTTGAAAATTGCTTAAACACAACCTGCTTGTTTGCCTCAACCCGCACCTTGTTTTTTTTTGCGCGTTTCCGTAAGAGACGCGGAAGCATACGAAGATAACTGTGGGTTTGCATTTTGGTTGCGGAAAAAATTGAAATACAAATGGAATTATAAATGTTTTAAGGAAATTTCCCAGCGGGCACAACAACGTTGAAACAACGTCAGACTTCAACGTTGAAACAACGTTGAAATATAGTTGGATTTGAAAGGTGAAATGACGTTGAAATTTCAACGTTGAAACAACGTAAGGATTTCAACCATATTTCAACGTTGAAATATGGTTGAAATCCTGACGGTTGGTGGTTGAAATATGGTTGAAATCCCGACGGTTTTTCAAATTTGAAATATGACGTATCTTAAAAGACATTTTTGTGATGCATTATAATGATGTCTTTATGACAAGAAAAAATAAGGCATTAATATCTGTTTTAAATGTGAATTCCAACCATAATCCAACGAATATAAAAGAACTGGTATTTTAGGTATTGTTTTTTTATTTATCTAGCACTTGTAATCAGCATGTATATTTTCTGATCTTTATTTCATAGATCTGTGATCGTCTTCTATCTAAATAACATAGTAAGTCCATTAATAGCTTAGTTCTCAAAATTTTCATCACGGCAAAACAACTGGACCTGGTATCACCTGAAATGTATTAAAGGATTTGAGTGTTTTACAATTATCATTTAAAATTTTCATGTAAATTAAATAAAAATGCAAAAACAGTGATGATGAATAACGTGCTGATAAAACAATTAATGGATGCATTTGAAATATTATCAACATTTTCTGATTAAGCTATATCCCCTTGCAAGTTTTTAAGTATGAGTCGATTTTAAAGAAAAATGCAGATTAAAAAAAAAACTAATGATATATATTAAAGTACATACACGTCAGTCTTTTAAATATAATATTATTGATGAATATAATTACTAAGTTATAATAATGTTTAAAGTATTGTACTCACTTCCTCTGCACCATTCTTTTGTACATGATGTATAAACATCTAGCTAAACCTCTATCGGACTAACTGAATTAATGTGTAAACTAATACCAGGATACAGGCGTGACTAATAGATAAAATGTGTAGAGAGAGATGGACCTTTGGTTACCATGGTTACAAACGTGTTATAAATTTTCCCAACAAATCCCAGTATAATCATCCCGAATATTTTAAAATGTATGAATATTATTATTAAAAGTAATTAAACCATTTCGAAAAGAGCTAGACAACACCCAAATTACAATAACAATGAGGAACATTTTTCGGGAAGTGCAAAAATATCATCTACAAGTTTTAGTCCATTTTCATGAATTTTGGAACGCTAATAAATACATTGTATTTTGAAAATACAATAAAAAAATTTTTACCTGTCAGTTCTATAATGAATCAAGGAAATTAACAAACTTTTGAACCAACATATCTATCTAATTTCATTTTTTTCCCCAACAGTTTAGATACATGTTCATTTTTCCGTGGAAAATTAAGGTAGATTTCTTATACTACATAGATATTTGTAGATGCTATTTGAATTATGTTTTGTTTCAAACTAAAAGAATCGGCAAGACAATGCATATATATATATAGTTTATATCTCTGACATTGGTCAGATATCAACGATTTTTCAACGTTGAAACAACGTCGTAATTTCGACCATATTTCAACGTTGAAAGATCAACCTTATTTCAACGTTGAAACAACGTTGATTTTCGACAACATCTCTTCGTTGAGAGTTCGACGTTGAATCAACGTTGGATCAACCTTGTTTTATGACCTGACCATATTTCAACCATATTTCAACGTTGAAATGACGTCGTGTGCCCGCTGGGTTACAGCTAGTTTCGAGTTTCTCGAGTAAGAACTTGGACTGTAGTAAAGGATAACTGAAGTAAAACTTGCATATTTGTTGAAGTTCAGCCTGGGGTCACGTGTACTTTTAGCCTGAACAGGGAAGCAGAATGAACGTCATAACGTGAAAATCTAGGAAAAATCAAATGTTAGATGTCAGGTCATCTAAGTGCAATCAGATGATGTTATTAAACTTGCTGTAGCTGCATTGAATAAGAAGTCATTTCAGAAACAGAAACCAGGAATCATAAGACAAATGTAGGTATTTCAGAATATGGCATGTGATTTAAAATATTCCTTTGAGCGGGTCAATAGCTATTCACAGCTAATATTTAAATGATTATACCCTAATATTAACTAAGCTATTCATAACTTACACCTGAATATAAACTTAGCTACTCATAGCTAATATTTAAATGATAACACCAGACTATAAATCAAGAGCAGTGTCTAGCCGTCCGTTAACTGGAAGTTTAGCCTGTGTACTAGCAGTCCAGTAACCGGGCACATAGGGGTTTTCTAGCCGTCTGATTTATTGATGACTTTTGTATTATTCTGTTAAAATATTTTACTATAATTGAAATTAATTTAGGTAATAATGTGATACGTTCATCTAACCAATATTTGTGTAAAACTGGTGCTGCTCATAAATTTCTGTCATTAATTAAAAGCGTTCCATTTGTGCTGTTGTTGTTATAATGTTATGTCAGAAAATTTGACAAATACAAGGTTCAAAATAATGTAAAGGTTGATGCCAATCCCTTTAAAATTTGATTAATTTTTAGAATATTTATGCACTTCAATCGCATTTAAAAGCAATTTTGGAAAAATATACTAAATGTGTGGTCTTTGAAATAAAATATTCATCTTATGTTTAATTGTAGGTATGTAAAGCCAATGATGATGATACTTTCTGGCCAATCACTGCCAAATAATAACCTTTCACACATATGGAATAAAACATTTTTGCCAAGACGCTACATAATGATAAACTCTGACACCGAGCATATGGCACCTTTCACACATATGGAATGGAACATTTTTCCAATGATGCAACATAAACACTGACATCGACCGTACATTACGACCAGTAGGACAATAAAGGTATCATGAATTACACCATGTTAAAAACTCTTGTCTTCGGTATTGCTGCTACCGGTCAGATTTTGGTTTAATAAATGTTTTTCATGAAGTCACTTAGAGAACAGTAACTGTTGTCAAATTAACTGTGTCATATAACATAAGCCCTGTTAAGTCATTACTAATATTAAGTCTTGTCAACAAATATATTATTGCTTTGACTTTATGATTAGATTTTTGTCGAAAAATATGCATAGTTTCTGCAGCAGAGCCTGGACTCTCGCAATAATATTCTGAGAAAGAACAAATTCATATTTCTGGATGCAAAGCTTATTTTCATTCATACACATAGTTAGATCTAATATTAGAATTATTCTGGTTGATGAAATAAATAAGTTCTTTAACCGAAGTAAAATTGAAAATTTTAATGTTAAAAGATAAAAACAGTGATGTTACAAATGAAGTCACGACCGATACGAAAATTGCATGCCAGCACAGTATAATCTGCTTAAGCGGTCACCACTAATTAGCAACCGGCCTGTCTTAAGCCTGTTCTCATTTCCCAAAATGGTCATTTATTCTATAAATTACCTGCATAACTCAGCCGCCTGCTGTAAACAGCCACCTTTTCAAACTTCCTTGGCTGGCTACTTAAGACAGGTTTTAATACTGTATGGAAATATGTTGTAAGTAATTTGCTTGTGCCCACTTGGGAGAGTATAAATATGAGTATGTAAATCAGGTATTGATGTTTGCAAGCTTCATTTGTCAGTTTGTAATGTCTTTACTTTTCAAATATTACACATCATCACACGGAAATGGCTGTCATTCCATGTGTACAACATTAAGTTAATGATATATCTTAAAACAATGACACGGATGTAAAAGATAATGATGATTATTGTTATTTGAACTTACTGTAAAATTAATCATTATGTTTTATTCTTGATTTATTTTAAATTAACCACATTTACGCCGAGCACTAGAATACACACCGTGGCTGGTGAAAATAATTCGACGTACAGATTGTTTTAATTTGTGACGGGGCAATCTAAATGTCAAAACTTCGAAGGACCAAATTAATGGAAGACAAATGACAGTCATGTAAAGTTATTGGTTTTATCGTTTGCGCATATTGGCGTGTTGACACGGTAAACATTAATTGTGTACAGTACATACATAGGTTTAAATCACCAGAAAATATTTAATTTTGGATATTATTTAATAATTTTTACATAAATCAATGAGGAATTGAATCCACGTTCGATACATGTAAGTTTTATTTGAATTTATGGCCAATTAGTGACATAATCGGCATTTGAATCTATAGCATGTAAAGCGTCGACAGCGATGAAAATTTCATTGGAAATTGCTTCCACTATTTTGGTCTTTTGAGAGTTTGACGCGAGTGGGGATATTGCCCATTTGAAAAAAAATCTCAATATTTCCTAGGATCGCGTTAAATTTGTTGGACTAAACTCGCGGCAAGTGCTGGTTTGACCACTCTTCTGTTGAATTAATTTTTATTGTAAATTTGTTTTTAAAGAAAACTACTGTTTAATTTTCTGCTGTTACAGATTCTATTCATTAAAAAAGTGGTTGTTGTCAATGTTTTTTACTCCAATGAAATTTGCTTACGATATTGTTATTGTTTATTAGAAATAAAATTATTTGAATGTGTAATGAGAGTAATTCATTGTGTTTATTTAATTAATTTATGCAGACTAAGCAGACTTATCTGCAGTGACCAGACGTTTCGTTCCCGTTGTACATAAGCTTCAGACAGGTCAGTGCTTCTTTAAATCAATCGGTGAATATTGCCATTATTTGGCAAGAAAAACATGACTCGTACTGCTTTGTCCTTCATAGGATGATTGTACATGCAAAGTAGATGATCCCTACTAATTTTGGGGTCACTCCATCAAAGGTCAAGGTCACAGGGGCCTGAACATTGAAAACCATTTCCGATCAACAACTAGAGAACCACTTGACCCAGAATGTTGAAACTTCATAGGATGATTGGTCATAAAGAGTAGATGACCCCTATTGATTTTGGGATCACTCCATCAAAGGTCAAGGTCACAGGGGCCTGAACATGGAAAACAATTTCCGATCAATAACTAGAGAACCACTTGATCCAGAATATTGAAACTCCATAGGATGATTGTACATGCAAAGTAGATGATCCCTATCGATTTTGGGGTCACTCCATTAAAGGTCAAGGTCACAGGGGCCTGAACATTGAAAACCATTTCTGATCAGTAACTTGAGAACCACTTGACCCAGAATGTTGAAACTTAATAGGATGCTTGGTCATGCAGAGAAGATGACCCCTAACGATTTTGGGGGCACTCTGTGAAAGGTCAAGGTCACAGAGGCCTGAACATTGAAAACCATTTCCGGTCAGTAACTTGAGAACCACTTGACCCAGAATGATGAACCTTCATAGGATGATTGGTCATGCAGAGTAGATGACTCCTAACGATTTTAGGATCACTCTATTAAAGGTCAAGGCCACAGGGGCCTGAACATGGAAAACCATTTCCAATCAATAACTTGAGAACCTCTCGACCCAGAATGTTGAAACTTCATAGGATGATTGTTCATGCAGAGTAAATGACCCCTATTGTTTTTGGGGTCACTCCGTTAAAGGTCAAGGTCACAGGGGTCTGAACATTGATAACCAGTTCCGATCAATAACTTGTGAAACACTTGACCCAGAATGTTGAAACTTCATAGGATGATTGAACATGCAGAGTAGATGACCCCTATTGATTTTTGGGTCAGTCTATTAAAGGTCAAGGTCACAGTGGCCTGTTCATGTAAAATCATTTTTTTGGAAATAACTTGAGAACCACTTGACCTACAATGTTGAAACTTAATAGGATGATTGGACATGCAGAGTAGATGACCCCTATTTATTTTGAGGTCACTTGATTAAAGGTCAAGGTCACAGAAGCCTGAACAGTGACTTGAGAACCACTAGGCCAAGAGTGTTGAAATTTAGCGGGATGATTGGACATGCCAAGTAGATGATCCCTATTGCAGCCAACAATCAGTGTCTCTTTGACTTTCGCTCCTGACCCCTATTGACTTCTTGCCTATAGGAATTTGCATTGGGGGAGACATGCGCTTTTTTACAAAAGCATTTTCTAGTTTTTGTTGTTTGTTCAGTAAAGAAATTTGAGCACCAGACCCATTTAACATGTTTAATGACACAGAAAACACATTCATTATTATGTTTGCAGTTGTAAACAAACAAAACAGAAAAAAAAAACCTGGGCATTTTGTTCTTTTGAAAAAAAAAAAAGATTCTAATATTGAATAGACAGGTGATGACTCTGGACAAAAATGTGTGTTACTGTTACATGACTATTTACTCTTTACAAACAGTTCAGATGGTTATCCAAGATATACAAGACCAAATATTGAGAAATAGTGATAATTAGAGTATCCCCAGAAACAGTTGAGCTTATTGATTTATTTTTGTTCCTTTCAGCCTGACCTTGCAGCTCATGAGATTTTGATGAGACAGAAAATATCTCTGCTTTGTCTAATGGAGGTAATATTACTGATTTAAAAAAGAAATGTTAAAATTGAAAATGTAGCTTTAAGGGTAAAAGTTCTTTTATGAAATTGTTCAAACAAAGAAGAAACTTCAGAAGAAAGCAAAGATGTTGGGACTGTAATAGCTAAATGAGAACTCGTATTTTATGGTAAATGTAATTTTGGTTATACATTCTTTACACTGCTTTTTAGCTCACCTGAGCCAGAGGCTCATGGTGAGCTTTTGTGACTGCTCAATGTACGTCGTCAGTCATGCGTCGTCTGTCCGTCAACATTTTCTAAAAAAATCTTCTTGAAAACCACTGAGCAGAATTACACCAAACTTCACAGGAATGATCCTTGGGTGGCCCCCTTTCAAAATCATTCAAAGAATTGAATTCCATGCAGAACTCTGGTTGCCATGGCAACAGAAAGGAAAATTTTTAAAAATCTTCTTGTTGAAAACCACAAGGCATAGAGCTCTATATTTGGCATGTGACATCATCTAATGGACCTCTATGAAGATTGTTCAAATTGTGCCCCTGGGGTGAAAAGAGGCCCCATCCCAGGGGTCACAAGTTTTACATAGACTTATATAGGAAAAAACTTTAAAAATCTTCTTGTCTAAAACCACAAAACCTAGACCTTTGATAATTTGTATGTAGCATTGCCTTGTGGTCCTCTATCAAAATTTTTCAAATTATAACCCTTGGGTGAAAAGAGGCCCTGCCCCGGGGGTCTCAAGTTTTACATTTACTTATATAGGAAAAAACTTTAAAAATCTTCTTGTCTGAAACTGAAAGGCCTAGGCTTTTGATATTTGGTTTGTTGCCTTGCCTTGTGTTCCTCTACTAAAATTATTAAAATTATACCCCTTGGGTGAAAAGGGGCCCTGCCCTTTGGGTCTCAGATTTAACATAGACATATCTATAGGGAAAAAATCTTGTATAAAAGTTCAAGGCCTAGGCCTTAAATATTTGGTATGTAGAATTGCCTAGTGGATTTCTAACAAGATTGCCCAAATTATGCCCCTGGGGTGAAAAGAGGCCCCACCCTAGGGGGCACTTGTTTTATGAGTTATATAGGAATAGATACTTAAAAAAATATCAGATCATATTTCCTAGACTGCTGAATTATTATTACCTGATGACCCCAAGTGATTAGAGGGTCACTTGACTGTGACCTTGACCTACTGACATACTTTCTTGTTTTTTAAGGTACAGCCTTGAAATTTGGATGACATGTACATTTTTGCACACCTATCTTAAACTGACTTTCAGTGACCATGAATGTGACGTACTGACCTACTTTCTAATATTTTAGCATCAGTTTGCCATTTTAAACATGTGGCTCATATTACTCAGGTGAGCGATTTAGGGTCATCCTGACCCTCTTGTTATAGAAAAGTATGTATATATAACATTTAGAAATAATGAAAGGAGTAAAGTCCTTATTAGATTAATTTTGGGGCCTTCAGGACTGAAGGTTAAGAATGCAAACTTTGAATCACTTGCCCCTCACAAGTGTGGGTAGTAGCCACATTTAAGGTGTAGATTTTTTCATTTGAGGAAGCCATCATGATTCAGCTAGCTTGAGGAATGTCAGTGGTTTTGCGTAGGTGCCCTCCTCAGTCCTGAAACAATGCCTGGAAGGGCACCTGTAGTCTTACTCCACCAATAAAAGCTGGAAATGTCACCATATGACCTTAAATGTGTTGATGTGACTCTAAAACCCAACAAAATATGAGCCACACCATGAGAAAATCAACACAGTGGCTTTGCCCCGCGCAGTCTAGTCAAGATACATGCTGTTCGCTTTTAAAGTATATTGTAATTAGAGAAACCATTAGCGAACAGCATGAATCCTGACCAAACTGAGCGGATGTGCAGGCTGGTCTGGATCCATGCTGGTCGCAAAACCACTATGTTGGTTTTATCATGGATCGGCTCATATAATAATAGATTTTGATAAAGAGAATTATTGGTGTTTCTCTTTATTTCAAAAGCATTATAATGTATGTTTTACTTTAATGGGGCATTCAAGCCAGACTGATTGCTGGATAAAAACTTTGTCTCTTATTTGGATGTACAGTAAACCTCGGTTATAAGGAACAGCTTGGGACCTCTTAAAAATTGTTCCTAATAACCGAGGTTCCTTATATCCGTATAGCGAACTAGTTCCATGTAACTGAGGTTTGTATAACGAACACATTTTGTATAGGGAACACTATTTGACTGACGTTTGATAAGGGCTATGTGTTCGCACTCCGGGCCGACCTTGAATCCTCATGTGAGAAAGTTTCGTTTCTAGTACCAGCCCTTTCCTGGAGAGATGATAAGGTAAACTGCCTGCATGTATATGACTGAAATAGTGTTGAAACGCGGCGTTAAACCCAAACAAGCCAAAATATTTGTCGGTAAGAATGACCGTAATTCATGTTTATTTTTGTCGGTTATTTCTATATTCTTTTTAGAGAGCGCTACATGATGACTATCAGATATGTTGCAGTTACTCCCCTTACCTTGCTTGACCGCATGTTATGTGAACAGACATCAATACTAATATAAAACAAATGTTAAATTTTTTATTACAAAAATATTAAATTAGACTACCCATTAAAATCTAAAAGTAGGGTGTTTATGACATACAGTGTATTACGACTAGACAACGGTGCCAAACGTATGGATTAAAGTGTAAATTATACCAAAACTTTTGCTATCCATTTTAGCACCTGTTATAATTTTTATAATTGGAAATTTGGTAAACTGAACTGATTGCCATTGTTAATCGTGTGTGATTAGCACATTTATTTAGGATATGACCGTGACTGATTTTCGTTCAATATTGTTAACATGAAATATCTCATACATGTAGCTCTCGGACATAATCTTGAGAATATATGTCTACTATCGTCTAGTATTTGGTAATTTAATGATATTATATATTTTCTTTTTATCGTACCCATGAATTAACAAACTAAAGATCATAGAAATGAAATATTTGTGTTTATTCATGTACATGAAAGCGCGTGAAAGTACCGATGTTACTCTGACGTCATCCGCGATTCTCCTGTTTATTTCCGGTTTTCAGTAATTTTTATACTCTATGTCTGTTCGTTATAACCGAGGGTTTTTCCATTGAAATTTGTTCTTTGGGACTGGAAAAAGTGTTCCTTATAACCGAGTGTTCCTTATAAACGAGTTCCCTATAACCGAGGATTTTTACATTGAATAAAGAAGGAATTAGATTGGGGAATTGAAAATTGTTCCTTATAACCGAGTGTTCCTTATATCCGAGTTCCTTATAAGTGAGGTTTACTGTACATTTGATGTATACATTAAGTTGAATTTCAGATGACATTTAAGAGACCAGCCACAAACCGACAGTTAACATTTGCAGAAATCGCCACAGAAACAGATTACCAGAAGGGGAGGTAATAATCTCAAGTTTGATAACTTTTAAATTAAATGTTGTAATAGAACAGCGTCATGGCAATATTCTGTTTTCTATAAAAGTAGAAGTTTTCGTGAGGGTTTAATTTTTGCTATATTCCCCAGGCTTTACATCTTGCAAAAATTAATCCTCGCATAAATATCCACCATTAGTATTACTGTGAAATCATTAATATTCGTGGGGGACTAATTTTCGTGGTTGAGTCAATCCACGAAACTTAATCCCAACGAACAAGTAAAATTCCCATTCATTTTTATGCCCCCCTTTGAAAAAGGTGGGGTATATTGTTTTGCAGATGTCGGTCGGTCGGTCGGTCGGTCGGTCGGAATGTAGACCTATCCGTTTCCGGATGATAACTCAAGAACGCTTGGGCCTAGGATCATGAAAGTTGATAGGGAGGTTGGTCACCACCAGTAGATGACCCCTATTGATTTTGAGGTCTGTATGTCAAAGGTCAAGGTCACAGTGACCCTGAATAGTAAAACGGTTTCCGGATGATAACTCAAGAACACTTGGGCCTAGGATCATGAAAGTTGATAGGCAGGTTGGTAATGACCAGCAGATGACCCCTATTGATTTTGAGGTCAGTATGTTAAAGGTCAAGGTCACAGTGACCCTGAACAGTAAAACGGTTTCCGGATAACTCAAGAACACTTGGGCCTAGGATCATGAAAATTGATAGCGAGGTTGGTAATGACCAGCAGATGACCCCTATTGATTTTGAGATCAGTATGTTAAAGGTCAAGGTCACAGTGACCCTGAACAGTAAAACAGTTTCCGGATGATAACTCAAGAACGCTTAGGCTAGGGTCACGAAAGTTGATAGGCAGGTTGGTCATGACCAGCAGGTGACCCCTATTGATTTTGAGGTCAGTATGTCAAAGGTCAAGGTCACAGTGACCAGGAACAGTAAAATGGTTTCCAGGCAATAACTCAGAATGCTTTGGCCTAGTGTCAGGAAAATTGATAGTTAGGTTGGCCATGACCAGCAGATGACCCGTATTGATTTTGAGGTCAGTATGTGAAAGGTCAAGGTCACAGTGACCTGAACAGTTAAAACGGTTTCCGGATGATAACTCAAGAACACTGGGCCTAGGATCATTAAAATTGATAGGGAGGTTGGTAATGACCAGCAGATGACCCCTTTTGTTTTTGAGGTCTGTATGTCAAAGGTCAAGGTCCGTGCCCCAAAGTAAAAGGGTTTTTCCGGATGAAAAACCAAAGAACACTTGGGCCTGGATCATGAAATTTGGGATAGGCGGGTTGGAAATGACCACAGATGACCCTTTTGTTTTGGGGTCAGTAGTAAAAGGTAAAGGGTCACGGACCAGGAACAGAAAAAGGGTTTTCCAGGCAAAAATCAAGAATTTTGGGCCTTTTGTGTAAAAGGGTTAAATGTCAAGGTAAATTTAAAACCAAAATGGTAAACTTTTTTTTTTCAGTGAGATTAATTTCTGTTGCTTGTGAAATTATAAATGCATCAAGGGGGGGCATTTCGTGTTGAGAGTTTTTGTATGTTCAATGTTAAAATCCACAAATTCTATCCCCACAAAATTGCCATTTTGCCCAAAACCCACGAAATTTCTGCCCACGAAATTAAAATATTTTACAGTATTCAAATTCAAGTAGGTCATTTTTAAAATTTTCGTGAAAAAATGACCCTTTCCTAACATACTCAAAGTTTCAAATTAGCAAAATTTTTAACCCAACAAAAATCATGTTTCGCTTTTAAGTATTCAGAATAAAACATTTTTAAATTGAACACTCGTGCCGGATAAGTGTTATGTCCTGTTAGTTGTGTAAAAGATTTGCTTTCAAAAAATTGAAAACCCCAAAAGTGTTTGGGATTCTGTGTATTTTAAAAATTTTTTAAAGGTTTTGACTAGCAAAGGGTTTCTGGCTTTGATCACAAAGCCGGCACCTTTCCATGGTTGTCCCTTTGAGGGGGGGTATCAAGCTGCCCATGGTGGAAGTTCATGAAATGGTTTTTACCTTTGTATGTGAATAACTCGGGAGGGACACTTGTAAACGGTCCTCCTCGACCATAAGGAGAATAGGTTTCTGTATGCAAAAAAAAAAATTTTTTTGTGGGTCTGTTTATATTTCTGCTTTGATAATGAAACCCTTTTTTGAAAATTAAAAAAAAAAAAAAATTGAAAAATTTCCTGAAAAAGAATAAATCTTCATGATTTTATTGACGTTTTACAAAAAAATATTAGTTATCAGAAAAAAATGTCAAAATAGTCCCAAACTACAGCAAAAAAATGCCCATGATTTTTTTATAAAAACCTAATTTTTTTGCAAAAATTTAAATTGGGGGCTTCTTTTTTTCACAAAAAAAAGGAAAAAGGTCAAAAAAAAATAATTGTATCATATCAGATTGGGCACTAAACTTTTTTTTTTCCACTGATAGTGAGGATTTCATTTTGTAATAAGTTTTTTTTTTCCTTGCTTTTCTTTTAAATTTTCATGAACAGAACATATTTTAGCCACGCCATGGGAAAAAACCAACTTTTGGGGCTTTGCGCCAGCATGGATCAGACCACCCTGCACTTCCTGCGTCGGTCGGATCCTGCTGTTCGCTAACAGTTTTTTTAAATTTTGAGTAATTTGAAGCGAACAGCTGGATCCTGCCCAGACGTGCGGAGTGCAGGGGGTCGGGATCCAGCGGGTTGCAAAGCCACTTTTGGGTTTTCCAGGGCGCTCTTTTTGTTTTGTTGGGGGCAACTTAAAAACCCAACAGAAAAAATCTTATTTTTTTTTTTTTTAAAATTTTTTTAAATTTATTTGTTGTCATATCTGAAATAGCGGCCTATATTTGATTTTAAAACAACCACACAAGAGACAGATTGCTTTAAAAATATTTGTTTAATCCGAAATGAATTTTTTTTTTTTTCTTAATTTCAGGAGAGATTTTTATTATGAAGGCTTTGGAGTTTTGGCCTTGAAAGGGGTTAATAGTTAGATAACCAAGATCACTTGAATGGGTAAACCCTAAGTTCTGATTTGACGGTAATGTTTAATCACCCAGTTTATTGCAAAAAAAGTGAGAAAAAGTTTAACCTTTATAGGGTTTGGGCGGGTTTGTTTTGCCTTTGGGGCCAGTGCAGACCGGGTCCGCCGCAACCTCCAGCGGGTGATATGTTTTGCACTGTTCGCTGTTCGTCTGTAAATGTCGTAAAACCCCTTTGAAAAAATAAGGGGGAAACCCCCAAATTGATGAGGCCCCAGTCCATTTTAGAAATTGGGGAGGGAAAAGTTTAAAGAATGCAGAGGGTGCTTAAAGTTTTCTTCAGAGATTAATTTTTTGGAAGAAGGCAAAAACCCAAGTAATAGAGGATTTTAATGAAAGTTTAATTGTTAAAAGGGGGTTTTCCAGTTTTGATGAAATACACTAGTAAGGGAAAATTTAAATCCCGATTTTTTTTTGGACCCAATTTTTTTATTATAGAAAGATTTGGTAAAAGGGGAAAATTTTTAAAAATTTGGGGTATGTTTACAATTTTCAGTCATACAGAATTGTTTAAAAACCTGTATTGTGCGGGTTGCGTAAAATTACATAAATGTTCCAATTTTTCTTTATTCCCGTGTTAAATTTGTATAAAGACTAATTTTAAACTTAAGTTTGATATTTCCCCGATTTCCATATGCATGTAGGGTTGCGGGGGAGTGGGTGTGAATGTTAAAAAAGATGGAAAAATTAGTGGAATGAAGGCCCCCTATATCTCACATAAAATTAAGAAAAATATTTTTTAGTGTCATATTCTCCTTTACATGCATTTTAAAACTGTTAAAAAAACAGAAATTTTGCAAGGGTTTAATTTTTGCTATATTTGCGAGGGCCTACATCTCGCGAAAATAATCCCCGCGTAAATCTTACCTTAATAAATTTTAAATAAAAATAACCCTTTTTACAATTTTTTACAATCGAAATTTTCAAAAATTTTCAAAAATTTTTAAAAATTTTTTACCCCGCAAAAAAATGTGTTTTTCAGAATATCTTTAAATCGGATTTTTTTTTGTTAGAACTTTGGGGGGGGAAGTGTTTGATGAATGATGTAAATTTCTTTAACGCTAAATGTATGTTGATAAGTCTTTTACAGGTTTTTTGCTGTTAAAAATAATTAATCTAAAATATTGGAGATAGTCTAGACACTTCCGCCTGCTTTTAAAAGGGGCCAAGCACTCGTAAAAAACATTGTTCTTTAAGAATGCTCCTGGGGAAAGGGTGTAATGTTCAGTTATTTATTTTAAGTGTCTTTCGGGGGTTTATAGTTCTTTAAAGTTTAAGTTACTTTACCCTAATTTTTAAAAATATTTCTTGGTTAAATTTAGATTAAAAGAAAAATTTATACTTTTTTTCGAAAAATTTTAAATATCAAAAAAAAAATTGAAAAAAGGGTTTTTTTTTTTTTGTGTTTCGTGTCCTCCGATAAACTTTTCCAAAATTTTATCTAGTGGGATGAAATTCTGTGGTTTTGACCAAAAAGGGTTTGTATGGGGGATAATTTGGTACTAATTTCTACAGACAAATTTTACAAAATTTTTCATATCGCAATTAAAAAAATTTTAAACAAGAAAAGCCCTTGAGAAACTCTGAGTTAAATTTTTTAAATTCTTTTTAGAAAAACTAAAGCCCCCTAGAATGCAAATTTTTAAAAGGATTTTGATAATCTACTGTGGCAAGACTGGTATTTTTGTTTTAGCCCCAGGGAACTTATGTTTTGGGGGGTTTTGGGGTTTTTTGGCCCCTTTTTAAAGATTTTTTTTCATAACAAAAGGGGTTAACCAACCCAAAGTTCAGACAACCCGTTCTTCCGTTACGCCCAAATTCCCACTGCATCGGGGGTGGAGGACCAATTATGTCGGACACAAATCTTTTATCAAATCGTCTGGAGAACATACGCCTCTCCCGGATCGAACTCGTTTCCCCCGATCCGTAAACTGCGCTTCTTCCCCTGTCCCCTTTTTCTTTGGTGGTTTTTTCGGTGTTTGGTTAGTCATGTTGAAAAATTTTTTTTATAACGTTTTAAGTCTGTCTGTTATGTGACATTTTTGTTCAAAACTTTTTTATACAAACCCACATAAATTTTAAAAAAATACCCATTAATGTTTTATTTATTTTTTTGAAATTTTTAAAAAGTAAATACATAAATTTAAAAAAAAATCAAACACATGGGCTATTGATTGATTTTTACCAAAATTTTTTTTGGATTATTCAAAGAAAGGGGGGGCTATCCTTTGCCCCGGCACTGCGTTAGCGTGAGCGTCCACAAGGGTTTTAAAGTTTTGCTACCCCCCAAAAATTTTTTAGTCCTTGATAGCTTCAATTTTTATACTTTTTTACCTCATGACCCCCTCTGTAAAAAGGAGGGGAACTTATCAACATTTTTATGAAATGGCCCCCCTTTTTATCTTTAATAAAATTTTTAATTTGGGTCCCCCCAAAAATTTTCAAATCCATTGAGATATTTTCTTTTTATTTTGTACTTGTTTACCCTCAGACCTCAGTTGTAAAAAGGGGGAGGCAATCTATCAAGTTTTGAGAATTATGGCCCCTTTTCGATTGAATATAGTTAAAGTTTTTCGTACCCCCCCAAAATTCAAGTCCATTTAGTATTGCTTTCATATTTTGCATACTTGTTTACCATCATGACCTCAGTCTGCAAAAAGGAGGAGGCAACTCTAGCAAGCATTCTGACTGAATTATGGCCCCTTTTCGACTTAGAATAAATGTTAAAGTTTGTGTACTGCCCCAAATATTTGCAAAGTCCATTGCGATATTGCTTTCATATTTTGCATACTTGTTTACCATCAAGACCCCAGTCTGTAAAAAGGAGGAGGCAACTCTATCAAGCATTTTGACTGAATTATGGCCCCTTTTCGACTTACGAATATGCTTATTGTAATGTTAAAGTTTTACTCATAGCTTATATTATACTATCAAGCACTGAGAATAGTCATGCGTGCTGTCCACTGACAGCTCTTCTTAGTTTATTAGTTTAATAAAGTCTCATCCACATTTACATATGTATATATTCACAGTATTTCAATATGATATTTTATGCGATCATTCTAATAAGAATTACAAGAGACTATAATTATGTGTTCTAGATCTATAAGATTACTACTGAAAAATAAGCTCTGTTTGCTAATTATGACACATTAATTTACTAATATATCTAATACTTGACTGAAAGAATTGATAAATAAAATACTGAAGTAGTTTGTGATTTGTGCACTAGATGTGCCCGTCCAGTAAAATACAGTCTAAAACGTCATGTATCACTTCTAATCCCATTAGAAATGAACAGATTAGCAAGCACATCTTATCATTTTTATGAAATGATGAAATGTTAAAACAATACATGCCTCAAATTTAAACCTTGTTGATCATATATAAAATATATATGTATCTTGAATCAAGATTCTTGATATGATCGATCAACATATACATATCAAAACTAGGGTTGGTTGATATATATCTATTCATCCAAATCATAATATATCCCACTTTAATTTTCATATTTTTTTGCTAGATATTGCTGTTCTGTTAATGCAGGTATTGTTATGGTATCTACTTTACAATAGACTAATCATTTTGAAATGTTGGTATTAATTTGCTATTAAAATACCCTTAAAGTTCCAAAACGTCAATCGATATAAAATAGCTGACAGCTATCTGATATCGTACACAGATTATGCCACGTATTATTGCATAACAATATTAATTTAACAATGCATTTTGGACGTTTACATGAAATACCCCTTGAGATATAAAAAATTCTATACCTAAGGATTTTATATGAGCGGGGAGACTGTGTCAAGCACGAATAACACCTATAGCTAAGAAAAGCAGTGATAACATGATGATAGTGGTATGCATTCTAACAGAAACACGTGGTTTCCTGTCGGACAAATACATGCGAATAGGTGCTCTACAGAAAGGACATTTTCCCGGGTCTTCCGAGTCTCCCATTATCGTCCTGGCACAGGAATCGCAGCAACCTAAATGTCCACAAAAATAAAACCGAACCATGGAAACATTTTCCGAATAACATATGTAACAATTGTCGTCTTCTTGTCCGTAGATCAATTTGTGTCCATCTGGATATGTATAAAACTTGTAAAATATCAACAGTAATTCTATACTAGAAAGTATGATTAAACATACAACAGAAGTGTATATTAAAAATAAAACAATAGATGAGCATAAAGCCACAGGAATAAGTATGTAGGACACTATTGGCATACAAAGTATTGCAAAAGATACGTAAGTCAATGGATTTGTTGATACACGTATCTTACAAAAAAGTACACTCAGAAGAAATATCAAGACCATGTTTTCCATCATATCAAATCTTGGAGATCCCGACATTCTTTCACTGCTGTTGGAGTCTATCACAGATTCACACACTGGATTTTTTTTTACATCGTCCAGTAATGAAAGTAAAGTATACAATATGTCTTTGATTACCATTGATGGGGTTGTTAGCACTTTCCTTAAAACAACGTCTAATTTGTAGAATGTGACGGAATTTGTGATTAGTTTTGATGGAAAAATGATGTCTCCTATGAAAATAACAGGGTATCTCAATATATAGATGAAAAAGTCCGTAAATATGAACACTGTCTTGCTACTTAAAAAGTCCAGAAATAAAATAACTGATTGTAAAACCCGGAAGTGAATAACAAGTCTATTCCAGAGGCACATCTCTTCAAACGGTATCTGTTTGGTCGGTTTGTCTTCGCTGTAGAAATATGTAAGGCTACACAACACGAAAGTCCAGAACGCAATTTCTTTGTAAAACCACATTTTCCTTCGCAGGTCTCTGAAAAAGATAAAGTAAAACTAAATGAGCTGCAAATTACCTTTTATTAACATTTAGCATGCTAGATAAATTGTCGTCTGCTGGAAATGTCGTCTGCTAAATTGTAAAGTTCATCAATTTGCTCAAAATTGGAAGAAATATTGTCAGAGTAGCAAACAGTTTGGGAAACCCTGATCAGACGCCGATTTAATCGGCGTTTGATCTGGTTCCAAGTGTTTGCAAAGGCTGTTAAATTCGCCTGCAGCAGGCTAAGGGTTAACAGAAATGCATACGTTCATAAAACCCAATAGGAATGACTGGTCACGATAGGATCGCAGAGGACTTTAACATTGTCTGTAAGATAAATCTTTCCATCCATTTTGCATACAGAAAGCTGGTGGTTCTTAGCAGGTCTACAATAAAGTCTGTCTTGCTCCTTTGTTAATCAAATGCTAGAAACGCACAATTCATCGATGTGGCTAAAGTAAAGAGATAAAGGTTTAGAAATCAGACAGAAGACAACCATATGAAAGGATGATAAGTAATTTAGACAATACCACCGAGTAAGATTCTTAAAAGTTGCTTTACTGAAATAAATTGCAAAATACATTTATTATTTATGAAAACATTTCTATTAAAATTTCGTGTATTTTTTTTTAATGTGAAAGTGACAGGGTTTTCCGTTTTGTTTTGTGACTAGCATTAGCTACTTTGGAGTTGAAAATGTGATTTATGTTTATATACCTTCTTGGTCATAGATAAAAATTCATTCTTAACAAACAATACCAACCCAGGGCCTTATATGGACCTTTAATAAGTATTGAATATATTGAAAAGGTATGACACACTGACCCATTGCTGAGAAACATTTTTTATATTCCAATCAAGCCTATCCGCATTTATTTGTAAAGAACATGGGGAGTGGGTGGCCCCCAAACTTCGGTAGTGGGGAGCAGCATATACTTTGCTCCTCCCATCTTCCCTGGGCAAAAATCCCTGATATTTTTGCACAAAAATAACAGCAAACGAATTATAAAAAAAATCTGTAAAAAGATCCATTGGAAGCACAGAATGCCATCAAGTCTATTGGTGTACATGTACTGATGAGGATCTCAGTTTTAGGAAAACTATTCGGGGCTGGGATATTTTATTAAAAAAAAGTTCTGACTTTGATTTTGCCTGAAAAAAAAATTCCACTTAAGCCGGTGCTAGATGTGTGTGTGTGGGGGGGGGGGGGCGTGAGGGGTGTTGCGCTTTCCATTACCTCTCATGAACAGACTCAATCACACGAGTCTGCTATTATTTTGCTTGGTTGCATTCTATGCTTCCAAAGGATCTTCATATAGAATTCATTCAACATATTGGAAAAAAAATTGTGGCACCCTAATCACTGAAAAAAAATTAGCTCTATGTCAGATTAAAAAAAAACACAACATATTTCCGTAACTTTGAAAGCCATATATTTTTTTCCCTTTTAAACTGCTGTCAGAGTTAATACATATTTATAATTTCATAGGTTAGTTTATATATGTAATCATTACATAACTTGGTTAATAAGGAAAAACAGTATTTCCCTCGATTTTTGAATATTTTAAAAACACTGCTGAAGAAGAGTGCAAGATTGTGTAAGCCGGCATCTCGGTACCCACTGATTGGAAAGGATTGAAACTTCACGCACTTGTTTACTTTGATGAGTTGACATGCGCTGTACAGATTCCACAACTCTGTTTTGCATGATTACAAAATTATCCCCTGTTTTGACTTTTGTTTCATTCATTCGACTTTTTTTTCCGACAAAACTGATGAATAGTCGAGCTTTGCTGTCCTCCAACGGCTATTGTTTCGTAACCTATAGAGTAACTGACAAGCATATGCAGGACTTGGCACTCACAATTTTCAAAATCTGCTATAGAAATGACACTTTTTAAAATAGCCTGTATTCAGACCCTATGTTTTGTTCACAGGAGATATTATAGTAAGTCCTGGGATATTCATTTTTTTTTTATAATTACTAGTATGCCAATTTTCCTTTAAAAACAAGAGAGATAATAAAAGATTTGTGGATTTGCTGGGAAAGCCAAAGCGGAAAAAAAAAAGAAATTTATAGAATTCTTTTTTAACAAATTGAAAAAGATCTGTAGTCAGTAGCCAGAATATTTAACAAAAACAGCTCTTTTTTTTTCAGGCCCCAATTTGGATAATCCCAAACAGCTCTTAAACACAAGACATAAAAGTGTAAATAACTATATTTGTAAAGTTTAACCCTAATTATAAATAAAAACATCATTATAAATACAATCATTAGATAGAAAAATAAAGAGTAAAACGTGTGAAAGTTTAGTTCTTGACAGAATTTCTTCCTTTCAAAACTCGACAGGATGCTGGATCTAGCATTTAAAACTACCGATATTTTCGGGTTAAGCACACCCGTACCCCTAACTACAGGATGGATTTTTTTCTGCCACATTCTCCCCCACATTCTGGCGCCAACTTTGAAGTTTAAAAAGAACTCCTACACCCATAGTATACATGTATATACATAATAAGAATATATAATAACACACCAATCTAAACAAGAGCTGTGTTATGAAAGCGCACTCGACTGTTTGCACATTTACTAGCTTATATACAAAAGCTTTGGCATTTTTTTTTAATTTGAAAAAAGGGGCATCAGTTTGCTAAAATGTAAGTCAGAGCTATGAAAAAACTTGCCACGTGAGATCATCACAAGTTGCAAATGATATGAAGAGAATCTGAAAACATTCAGTCAAGTAATTCCTGAGAAACATGCTTACATGCAAACATATCACAAAATTTGTATTCGGAAAAGCGGCATTATACTAGAGTTATGTAACTTGTCCTGGCAGATTATCTTATGATGCTGAAGACATGTGTGAAGATTGAAGCCATTTGGTTTTACAGTTGTTGTGAAACCTGCTTACATCCAAAGGTTTTTGACGCGGACGCGGACGCTGTTACCGAAGAAACTGTGATTCCAAAAGCTCTGCTACTTGAAAATACATTTTTGATAGCCTAAAATTCAGACGTGTGATCATCTTATGCCTAAATTTTGCTGCTTGCTATGCTTGCAAAACATGATATTATTGCACGTAGTATCACAAGTTAAAGTCTGGAAGAGACAGCGCGACAAATCCATTGTCTTTTACTCGGACAGCTTGTACCTAACACTCGGTCAAAAGGCCCGGGCATGCATTGCCATTCACAGGTTTGGTTCGTTATTTTAATAATTTAAAAA
Organism: Mercenaria mercenaria; assembly: GCF_021730395.1. NCBI lineage: Eukaryota > Metazoa > Mollusca > Bivalvia > Venerida > Veneridae > Mercenaria > Mercenaria mercenaria. The sequence continues at coordinate 50,624 of NW_026461936.1, forward strand.
GTTGTGGAGAGATTATATCTCTAAATGTAAATGTATCAAAATGGATCAGAGCGGTTCTAAAATTCTTTTTTTTCTAGGGACCATGCCCTCGATTTCTTCCCGGAAATCCAATCCCGGAAATTCTCCCCCCCCCCCCCCCCCCCCCCGTCACATCTACAAGTCGAATAGTCGAACATTCGGTTCTTTATAAATAAATATTTTGCTTATTTATAAATGACAGTTTGATTAAAAAAAAACCGGGAAAAAAAAACCAAACCTCACCTGTACACTATTTGTTATGTCTCAATTTTTTTCGACTGGTCTTTTGAGCATTAAAAACATACACACAGCCACTTTCTCATAATTCTTTCATGTTCTAATAACTTTTGATTTATATCAAATACTCTAATATTATTTCAATACTGAAACATAAAATGTTTGAAAAAAATATTCAAAATATAAAGGAGTGGTAACTGCTCGATCAAATCGTAGTAATTATCAGTATTAATATATTTATAGCACTGTATTTCATTTGTTGGAATTCCAAGGTAGGAGTAGTTTAAAGGATATTTATGCATTCACCCAAATATGGAAATAGAACATAGAAGAGTTTATATTTAGCATTGAGTAATGTTAAATATTTTAGGTCCATAATGTATCAATATATTTGGCACTACATTTTAATTTGTTGGAATTCCAAGGTAGAAGTAGTTTGAATGGTATGTATTCATTCGCCCCAATAGAAGAGTTTATAAGTGGCGTTGAGTAATGTTAAATATTTTAGGTCCATAATATATAAACTTTGTGTTAAGGTTAAGGAGTATATCATCAAATTTTCGATATTAATAGTCTTTACAACAATACTATTTTAATCTTATTTGCAAATCTAATAAAGGCTGTAAGAACGGCTCGTATACTCGTATACAGAACGCCTAAACTGCCTTGACATGATAATTATTAGTTCGTCTTGTGCATTTTCCAATATATTCTGTACAAATCATAATTTGTTATGTAGATAAAGCAGTTTGTGCTGTGCATTCGCTAGTTTATGCTGTACAGTTAATAGTTGGTTATGTGCTTTTTCCGTACAAATCATAATTTGTCTTTTAGATAAAGCAGTTTGTTATGTACATTTACTAGTTTGTCCTGTACATTTCTTAGTTTGTACTCTGCATTCACTAGATTGTGCTGTACAATTAATAGTTCGTGATGTGCATTTTCCAATATATTCGGTACAAATCATAATTTGTTACGTAGATAAAGCAATTTGTTATGTACATTTACTAGTTTGTGCAGTACATTTCTTAGTTTGTACTGTGCATTCACTAGATTGTGCTGTACAATTAATAGTTCGTGATGTGCATTTTCCAATATATTCGGTACAAATTATAATTTGTTACGTAGATAAAGCAATTTGTTATGTACATTTACTAGTTTGTCCTGTACATTTCTTAGTTTGTACTGTGCATTCACTAGATTGTGCTGTACAATTAATAGTTCGTGATGTGCATTTTCCAATATATTCGGTACAAATTATAATTTGTTACGTAGATAAAGCAATTTGTTATGTACATTTACTAGTTTGTGCAGTGCATTCCTTAGTTTGTGCTGTGCATTCGCTAGTTTGTATTCGTCATGTGCATTTTCCAATATATTCGGTACAAATCATAATTTGTTATGTAGATAAAGCAGTTTGTTATGTACATTTACTAGTTTGTGCAATACATTTCTTAGTTTGTGCTGTGTATTCTCTAGTTTGTGCTGTACAATTAATAGTTCGTTATGTGCATTTTCCAATATATTCGGTACAAATCATAATTTGTTATGTAGATAAAGCAGTTTGTTATGTACATTCACTAGTTTGTGCAGTACATTTCTTAGTTTGTGCTGTGCATTCTCTAGTTTGTGCTGTACAATTAATAGTTCGTCATGTGCATTTTCCAATACATTCGGTACAAATCATAATTTGTTATGTAGATAAAGCAGTTTGTTATGTACATTTACTAGTTTGTGCAGTGCATTTCTTAGTTTGTGCTGTGCATTCGCTAGTTTGTGCTGTACAATTAATAGTTCGTTATGTGCATTTACTAGTTTGTGCAGTGCATTTCTTAGTTTGTGCTGTGTATTCTCTAGTTTGTGCTGTACAATTAATAGTTCGTTATGTGCATTTTCCAATATATTCGGTACAAATCATAATTTGTTATGTAGATAAAGCAATTTGTTATGTACATTCACTAGTTTGTGCAGTACATTTCTTAGTTTGTGCTGTGTATTCGCTAGTTTGTGCTGTACAATTAATAGTTCGTTATGTGCATTTTCCAATATATTCGGTACAAATCATAATTTGTTATGTAGATAAAGCAATTTGTTATGTACATTTACTAGTTTGTGCAGTACATTTCTTAGTTTGTGCTGTGCATTCTCTAGTTTGTGCTGTACAATTAATAGTTCGTGATGTGCATTTCCCAATATATTCGGTACAAATCATAATTTGTTATGTAGATAAAGCAGTTTGTTATGTACATTCACTAGTTTGTGCAATACATTTCTTAGTTTGTGCTGTGTATTCGCTAGTTTGTGCTGTACAATTAATAGTTCGTGATGTGCATTTCCCAATATATTCGGTACAAATCATAATTTGTTATGTAGATAAAGCAGTTTGTTATGTACATTCACAAGTTTGTGCAATACATTTCTTAGTTTGTGCTGTGTATTCGCTAGTTTGTGCTGTACAATTAATAGTTCGTGATGTGCATTTCCCAATATATTCGGTACAAATCATAATTTGTTATGTAGATAAAGCAGTTTGTTATGTACATTTACTAGTTTATGCAGTACATTTCTTAGTTTGTGCTGTGCATTCTCTAGTTTGTGCTGTACAATTAATAGTTCGTTATGTGCTTTTTCCGTTATGTGCGTTGTCCAGTTCTCAAGCGGAAACGCTGGTGGACTATGGTATATTGGTATATTTATGAACGCTTCGATTTATTTACTTCTTCCACGCATATTTGTTTTATTTTCCATTTAAAACTCTTCGCGTTTTTATTATCTCTACTTATATCTTTAACTGGACGTTTTAATGTCTGACTACAAACAAAACTGTACCTGTACCAATTTTATATCTTAAGATATCTCCCCAGAGAATTTCGTTAATTTTCGATTTATGTTGTGAATACTAAATTTTAACAACTGCGTTATTAACCTATTTTGTTTGTTTTGAAAAATCACAGATCAAGGTTTTACCTGCTGACTTTCTACAGACAGATCTTACGACATTAGAACGAGGATGACAGTACTTGCTGACACAAGATATAATTGAGCCGCGCCATGAGAAAACCAACATAGTGGGTTTGCGACCAGCATGGATCCAGATCAGCATGCGCATCCGCGCAGACTGATCAGGATCGATGCTGTTCGTTAACGGTTTCTCTAACTGCAATAGGCTTTAAAAGCGAACAGCATGGATCCTGACCAGACTGCGCGGATGTGCAGGCTGGTCTGGATCCATGCTGGTCGCAAACGCATTATGTTGGTTTTCTCATGGCGCGGCTATTATTGTGAACACGTTGTTTTTGTGAACAGAAATGGCATTTTATCACAAAGGCCAAGTTTAGAAAATTATGAGTGCTTGCTTATCTTTAATAACGACGCAATAACTTCAGTATATAAGAAATTGTGACTGCAAAGTTAACGTAAATTAAATAACTACAGAATTGGCAGATGTAAGTAAAAGTATTGTATTTAATTTATATATAACGTTTGAGAGATTATTTGTAATCATGAATCTTAAACACTTTATTTGATGCATATCTACATGGTATTTTCCATCTTTGTCAACCGCATTAGGTATTTTAAGGTGAACGCTGAAGCAAACATTTAAGTCTATATGACTTCTGTTCCGTCTTGTCTGATTGAACAGTCTGTGTAATGTTCGGAAATATCATTTTTGCTGACAATTTTTCAGTTTTTAATTATTATGACAGCATCCGTGATGCCAATGCTGGGGAGTCAGATAAGGATTATGTTACGTCTTAGATGAGTTTGAGGTGCTGTAATCGAAAAGCATTTAGTTTATGAAAATCAGTTCTTCACAAATTAGTAAGAAGTATGTTTTAACTTTGATGACTAAACACCATCGTTTTTTTACCTTATTAGGTGATATTTTGTTTTATTTTTATTTTTTAGGACTGTTTTAGTGCACTCCAAAATATGTGTTTCATCTTCATCACATTTTTTATATGAGCTCATTGACCCATTGATGTGCATTGACCCAAAAGAACTTTAACAAAGTGAACATTTATAAAAGTTAGTTTTCAGAAGATCGGACAACATGCTGACATGCAAATTATGCAAGCTGTACTAATGTGTTTTGAAAATATACCCTCTTCCAATAGTAAATCAGAATTGCCACTAAAGGATATCAGTAAGAAACAAATTTATATGATATTGTTTTAAATGATATTGTTACTTAAAATGCAAGGTCAAAATGATATATTTCGTCTACGTTTGAAACTTTATAATTTGAATAAATCGAATATTGAATGTCTTTTTAAATACTAGTATATTACGTTATTGTTTAAACATATACCACAACGGGACCTCATAATTGTTTTTGTTTGAAACCGTAATTAATAATCCCCCTCTAGATATGTGGAAAGCATGACTTATAAATTCAGTTGGATGCCTGTAGATATACACCAGTAAATGTTTACGTTAGAAAGTCTCTCTCTCTCTCGATCGATTGGTCGGTCAGTCTGCCATCCTACATACCTTTCTATCTAATGTCTTAAATACTGAACGCAGATTACAAGATATTACTTTGACAGTTTTACAGAATAGAAGCAATGAAGAGAACAGCAATTTACTGTATCGTTTACATCACTTTGCTAACAGTTACAACTCCGGCAATATGTCTCCTCACTGAGTCAGCGGACGAACAACATGAAAACCAGAAAAGATATGCTGTCGCTGCTCTGCCACTATATGCAGGGGTTGCAGTTTCACCATGGGTCTGGGCGGCGCTTATTGCCGCTTATGGTGTAGCAGCACTTTACGAGTATTCCGTCTCTAGAACTTGTATCCTTTATGTTTGATAAGTTATCTATTTGTTCAAGGCAATATTTTATAGAAATTCAATCCACATAGAGTAGTTTTCGATAAACCCACTGTTTATTTTACACTTAGAAAGCCACATAGAAAAGTCTAGTTTATTTTTTAAATAATTTGTTACTCGACAAAAACAATCAAATAGTTGCACAATGTTGTAATCTAGATGCACATATACAATATTCTATATCAGAATACAAACATATCATAAAAACGAAATAAGCTGTGTAATATATCTTGGAAGTGTGTTAAAGAAAGGAAGGTTGTGGCAAAGAGGAACCACTTCATCCAGAGTAAATATTTTTAATTTACATTTTTAGTCTGACCTATTGTCTTTTACATTACCAAGTCGATGTCCATCTTGTTAGATATTACAAAATATTTATTAAAGGTTTTGACCAATAGATCAAATTTAAAGTAGACTTTTCACTCCAGCTTTATGTTCCGCATTCTTCTGTTTTTAAGGTATTTGTCTACAGAACAAAAAACTTCCTCTTCCATTCTTTTCAAGATGGTGCATAATTATTACTAGATCTCTATTATGGATTAGCTACATATGAACATTTACTCTGTGAAAATATTACTTAATATACTTTGAAAATCAAGTGTGTCAATAAAGATGCTTTCAGAACGTTGACAGTTTTTAAGCATTCTAACTGTTGCTTATTACGGATGAAATACCGTAAGGAATAAAATTAACAAAAATATCAGACAAGTTTGAACATCAGTTACGTTAAATCCGTTTTGTAAAAAGTATTTTCAGCTTAGAAGATGACGGCATACATACATGTTTATTTTATGTCTTTAACTCTTCCACAGCATCTGACAGTCACTCTTGCGCAAATAACAGAGGCTGGTGTAGAGATCCATGCCAAAGCCATGAATATATTGACCATTACAATACTCCCGTATGTGGAAATCTTACTTGCTGCAGAACTAGAATATAAGATTAATTCGACGCTATTTGTATTTGTTTTCAAATAAACAAGAATAGATTAAATGAATGCTTGTTTTAGAAAATTATCAACGAGCCTTTACTCATGTTTTATTTGCGAGTAGGAATTCAAACGAAGGTTGTTTATCGATTACCCGTTTTATGCCTTGTATTTCGTTTCGACAAGGCATGAAGTGAAGGGTTGATAACCATCCATATGTTGCTAATACCTAATTTTAGCAAGATTGTGCCATATTGACTATACGTGCTCATAGTATTTGTCATTGCTATTGTTTGCACAGATTTTGCTTATTCAGTACAATTCTATGTCATTATAATATATCGGTTGCTGATATCACTACTGGATGCACATACCATTAAACATGGTTTAAAACTCTGTAAAATATCCATTAAAATAGGAAAACCGTTAATTAACCCCATTAATTCTTGCATCACTTTATTTAACGGGTTTCACAATATTAATTGGTTACGTGTTAAAATACCATCAAAACACTCATTTTTGACCAAGAATCATGCCATTAAAGAATAGTTTTGTAGCTAAAATAGTTAATGGCTTTGAAAAAATAGTGAAATTCTGTATATTTTGAATTTAACAGGATTATTCATGGCCCTTAAATTTGATTTAATGTCCATTAAATGTTCAGGTTCTGTACGATTTCATTTAAGAGTAAACTTAATGGCTCTTAAAAGCAATGTGATGCCCATTAAATCCTACATTCTGTAAAATGTGATTCGTATATTTTCTTTCTTTGGTTTTTGGCTTGCACTCCTATTGGATGCTTATAATTCCAGTCCCATATTGTTCTAAAATGGACTTTAGTGACAATAAATACATAGATCTACTACGCACACATCGTCTATAATATATCACGATGTTATATTTAGTTGCATTAAAGTTATTTCCCCTTGATGCAGTTACGCCATTGTTTTCAAATGTTTGCCAAATTGTGTTCCTACAAAAAATCGGATTTATTTCAATGAAAGTCGGATGAAAACATATTAATTTATTTGATAACATCAATCTACAATATTTTGGTAAGGGTAAATACGTATTGATGCATGTCACTTTTTCTGTTTTTTGTTTTTCTTGTCCAAATAATCAGCATTTGTATAAGAAAATGGGTGGGGTAGGGAATTTACATTATAAAATGTGTGTTCAGACTAGTTTAGATTTTCAAAATTTCCAATCCTTGAGTAGAAACTAAGGTTTATAGAGAAGTGAACAATACACATGATTGTGAAGATTTACAGTCTGATTTAAATTCATTTGGGGCATGGGCAGATCAATCGCTTCTTCGTTTCAATGAATCAAAGAGTGTGGTACGCTTGATTGGGGATGGGGGAAGCTACTTGTGATGCAATCCCTCAAACATTTACTCTTAGCTATTTAAGTGCATGCACCTGAGCACAAAGTACTGAAGTAGAGCTAAATTGTAATTGCCCATTGTGCGCTGACATTGTCATCAACAGTTGCTTTTTGAATACACCTAATACCTAATGTCTGTACCAATAAAACCTTGGTCAAAATGTTTGTCAATATTATAATGTTGAATAGTTAAAACTACCCACATGGTCAATTGATCTATTAAACCGGTACCAGTACACCCTTTTCAGTACAACACAATACAATACAATATCCATTTATTTTCTCATTTCATATGAACATATGACAGAATAAGGATACAATATGACAAATGTTTGTATGAGGCTGTTACATGTGTTTACATTACAAAATAATAAGAGAAAAAAAGAAGAAACAAACATTCTTCTAGCATTTTACAAAACAGTACATATGTGTAGATACTATTACATGTGTAGTAATACGTAGTTTAAATCAATACGGCAAATATCAATATGAAGTTGATTATCTTAAGATGTCTAATTCTGATGGCAAATTTTCATGGACCTTAATTTGATATACCATTAAAATATTACGAACCCATTAAAATTGAATCTGATATATTTAATGAGGCCATTAATCAATTTTTTAATAATTAACGGCCATTAACAGAGTATTAAAAAATTTAATGGCCCCATCAGTTCTTACTAATTAATGTGGAATTAAGGGGTACTTTTTTAATGGCACATTGATTTCATGCCAATTAAATTTTTTCATGGAGTTTTAAGGAGCCTGTTAACTTATTTTAATGGTTTATTTTAAGCAGCTTTTCATGGCCATCAAAGTCATTTTAACAAGGTTTATTTTACCAGGGTTTTAATATAGTTATTTAATGGCTTTTTAATGTATGGCATTAGAACTATGGTCATGAAAACCATTAAATAGTAAGAAGTAATGGGTGAATTTTAATGGTGACCTGTTAAAACTCTGTTAAAAACGTTTGAAAAAATTAAGGCTAATTTCATGACCCTTTTAATGGCACGTGCATCCATTAGTGTATCCTAGCTTATATTATCCTACTAAGTTACTATTTGTCTGTATTTTGTCGTGTTAGTACTCTCTGTTTATTTATCTGTATTACTTATTTGTACTGATTACTGTTAAAACATGTTTGCTCTCCTATCTGCGGAGGTAATAAAGAATCTATCTATCCTACATTAATCAGATCAAAGCCAAGTAACAGTTTGGATTTTTTGTACAAGAGTACATTAATTTCAAAGTGATACAAAATTAGTGTTTGTCTTTGTTTACATATTTTGAAATTATGGCAAAAGACTACGCATTTTTAGCACCCCTCATTATGTAGTCCTCGAATATGTCTGAACTTAATATATATTCTCATTTTATGCAAGTTAATGAAACACTTTTGTCTGTGGAATAAATTCCACATTAACACTATCATGATTGATGTTATTTTGGTGTACTCCCTTGCTTGTTTGTTCAGAAATCAGCAGAAATAAGAAGAAAGTTTGTTTATTGTTTGTGAACATGTAATGTGTTTCACCTAGCTTGAAGTTGGACAATTTTCATATTTCAAAGAAAAATTGCCTCATTTGTTCCGTGGGATATATTCCATATTCGTGAAAAACAAACACACATCCTTAACAGATAAGAGGCTGTATTTCATTAGCAATCATTTTTAGACCTTACATGGACTACAACACCAATAAATCTTAATAGTGTAACACTTCCAAGCACGTTTTCCTATTTTAACATTTTCCAGTTTTCCTGCTTGAGATCATTAAAATTTATCATTTTCGAAAGTAAATAAATAAATAAATAAATAAATAGTCATCTTTAATTTAGTTTATTGCAGTTTTTTTTCAACAGTATTTCAGTTATGTAACGGCGTGCAGTTAACCTAACACGTGTTCCTTGATTCTGCACCAGTAGAAGCTGCTAACTTTCCCACATGAATCAGAGGTAGAAGGCGAATGGTTTCAGACACAGTGTCTTTCATCAATCGTCATGGAGAATATATGCCCCGCTCGGGGATCGAACTCACGATACCGCGATCCGTAGATATCTGCGCTCTCCCTAATGAGCTAAGAGGGCAGGCTTTAAATTTAAGTGTATACAGTAATTGTTTCCATTGTTCCTGTCTGTCTCGACGGGTCGCCTTTAAGATAGGAGTTTTAATAAAAATCAACGAAAAAGACAGAATCGTTCGAATCTAACACAGGTTTTTTCTTTTTTACTTTGCTTTCTTTGCGAGCAAATGCAATGGCAAGCTGAGAACCAGCTGATGAAATTTATAAACCTAGAGATTCTTCCTAAATGAAAGTTATTTCTTTTCTGCGTTATTGGTCGATAATTTATCAGAACAGTCATGTACCTCGCAGACCTTTTTGTCTCAAATATGCTGAACATCAACATAATAAACAGGCCGTTGTCTAGGTTTTACACAAAAATAGTAAACTTCTAAATTGCAACATTGGCACAAGTTATATATAGAATGAAGGGGTTGGCATATTTTCTTTACCCCGTACCATGTACCATACCGTAACGAATCGAATCCGGATCACAATAACATCATCATTCCTTGTACAAGAACACATGTTTGTCACATCAAAGGGGGAAAATATGATCTTAAAAGTAAAATAATACTTCCGTCTCTTTATTAGAATTTTAAAAACTAATCGTTTGGTTGTAACTGTCGTATGAATTGGAACAATTCAGAAGCAGAAATGCACGTTTCCCGAATAAACCTATCTTAGAATAAAAAAGAAATATTTGCGATTTTGAGATCATAGCAAAACACAAAATTCGCAAGCATCAAATTGAAAATCTAACAAAGATGACGGAACACAAATATTCGATACTTACTGTTCTCAGCAATGTTCTAAAAATAAAAAACCCTCTTTTTCTCGCTTCGGCCCAAGAATTTTTAGATCGATGATTCAAAGAATAGGTACTTGTAGCAGTGATCACAATGCCCAACTTTATTGTGCTGCATCACTGGAATATCAGGCCGTAGACACGTGGCATGATATCCCACCCAGTTACATTATACTGACACCGGGCTGACCAGTCCTAGCACTATCCTCTTAATTGAAACATCACACACTTGTTCACTGTCATAATCTGACATGCAGTGCACAGGTTCGATAACTCTACTTTTCATTTTAACAAAATTATGCCCTTTTTTCGACTTAGCAGTTTTTGTTTAAGGTTTTGAATGTAAGCTGGTATATCTCAGTACCCACTAATGGAAATGGATTGAAAGTTCACACACTTGTTCACTGTCATAATCTTACATGTAATGTACAGGATACATAACTCTACATTGCACTTTTACAAAATTATGTCCCTTTTTTGACTTAGCAGTTTTTTATGTAAGCTGGTATCTCAGTACCCACTTATGGGAATGGATTGAAACTCCACACAATTGTCCATGGTCATGAACTGATATGCATTTTACAGGTTCCATATCCCTGTTTTGCAATTATACAAAGTTATTCCCCCTTTTCAACTTTTCTTTTCATTCAACTAACAAGGCTGTCGAATTGTGCTAATAGACGTTTCGTAATTTTTTTTATGTAAAAATTACCTGTTCAAAAACTTCAGCACAATGTATGAGCCGCGCCATGAGAAAACCAACATAGTGGCTTTGCGACCAGCATGGATCCAGACCAGCCTGCGCATCCGCGCAGTCTGGTCAGGATCCATGCTGTTCGCTAACAGTTTCTCTAATTGCAATAAACTTTGAAAGCGAACAGCATGGATCCTGACCAGACTGCGCGGATGCGCAGGCTGGTCTGGATCCATGCTGGTCGCAAAGCCACTATGTTGGTTTTCTCGTGGCACGGCTCATATGGGTTCTGTGCGAGGTTTTTAAAAACGGGATGTGGTCGTAAATTATAGATTTATCCTCTATTGTCTTAAAATGTCTTCATGATAATTATTTACAATATATTTTTCCAAACGTGTAGCAGTGTCTTTGAAGTAACTATTAAGGACTAGGCAAGAAACTAAGTATTGCGTTAGAAGATTTGTTTTGATCGGTGTGTCCAATAAAATGTCTACTATTGTGCGACTAGTCCATACAATTTATATGATATTATCAGAATTACCAGTTGCATAGGGAGAAACTGTTGTGTTGTGAAATATTCTGTAAACAAAATCCGTTAACTTTCCGGATGCTTGTCGCTGTTTCAATAACCATTTTGCGCACGGGTTCTACACCCAATTATGAAAGAAATGTCAACCGCCATTTCTGTGCGGATAAGGGTGTATAATATCTTCGGTTATAGGAATAATAGCTACTACCAAACCGTTCGCTTCTACATCGGCCCATGAGTACAGCATGCGTCCTTCTCGTGGTCAGTTTTGTAGGATACAGTCTTTTTGCGTGTACGAGTTCTGTTGAATACTGAATACGCATTGAAAATACTGTCAAGCATTCTTGATGTCTCAATTGCCATCTGGGGACATTTACAATCATTATGGTCGATTCCGTTTTATAGTCACAAACAATACACACGCCCCGTACTTTTAAAACCAGGTGTCATTAGTACTGTGTACAACTGAATCACCTTTGGTTTGACTTTGCTTTGTTTTTCTATTAAAAATAGATTCAGAGTTATCATCATCTGCATGTCTGGCAACAACTTTGAAATGAGGTTCTCAGTAGATCTAAGTCCAGGTGAACGTAATTCTGTACGAGATGCCGGGGTATACAGACTCTCATATATTATCTACAGAGCTACAAGTCTTAGATTCAGTGTTGTTATAATAACTGATTCTTTGGGACCACGGAATCTGTTCAATATATATGTAATATAATTCCACTAAAGCCGGTGTTTATTTGCAGTTTAGTACAACTAATACCGTTATAACCATTAATATGTCCGCTAACAAATAAAATTATCAATTTGAAAGTAGAATGTCACAAAATAGTAATTAACTAACCATAGCAACGCCCAGTCAACGTATTGATGTCTTATAATGTAGAATCGTTTAGTTTATTTGATCTTGCAAATACAATCGTCTGATATCTCGCAAACACTTTTGATGTAATAAAGCTATTTCTATTCTGTGTAGAATTTTTTTTTCCAAATTAAGTTAACATCAAAAAGACAATATGTGAGGAAGAAAACGTTACTCGAGCGTCCGACGGTAAGATCCTTAACCAGCGGCTTACAATTAAGATCATACATAGCTGCATTTCGTCCCTCAGTACTTCGAAATGAACTACAATATTCGGCCATTTTCGAAGAGCGATAACTTTACAACGAGAAATGGTGAATGTTAAAAATGTATTACTTCTCCAATGTAACTATAATATTGTAACGTTGTTTTTGTAATGCTACAAGGAAATTTAATATTTCATGTAGGGCATTCAAAATATTCATTCTTTATTCCCATAAAGAACACGAGTATTCAAGACAGAAAATGTATGTACATATATCCCATAATATCTGAACTATGGAAACTATACAAAAATTACACAAAACAAAGAACAAACTATATATTGCATTGAACCTACTGTGTCCTCACAAATAATAAATATACCTTTAGAATGATATATACAATAGATATTTGAAATACACAAAATGTACATTTATTTGGCGATTTTGTTTGTAAAGTGTTTCTCCTTTCTGTAAAAGCAGCAAAATTGAATTCTTAGCTGTACTTATAGACTGAAACTCAGTTTACATTCGTGTTTTTCTGTTTTATCTCTTATCGAGTACTTTAACAATATTCTCTCAAGAGCAGTAAATTAAAATCATCTAATAAGCTTTCAAATTTAGACATTATGCAAATACATAGGGGACTGCATGCACGCAGATCTTATGCAATCAGATCAAGCTTGTTTCTCGTACACAACAGGAAAACAACGAAAGAGTGCAAAATACGTTACTTGAGCTGGTGTGTCTTTCTACATTTTGTTATTGATGTTCAGCTGTAGATCGACATTAATCATAACCATTTATTCAAAATGACATGAATAAGTGAAAAGCAACATATTTTATAGCATGGTTTTTAATCGACTGTATTTAAAATTGATGTGATCTGTTATGGTTTAGTCAAAACTATTACACATTCAACGTACATGATGCAACAATCTTTATTTTGTATCTAATACGATATTTCATTTGCTAAAAAGTAGACTAAAGAGTTTTGTCGACTAACAAATCAAACACTTTAAAAACCCCGTACAACAAAATTTTAATTATATATATTTTTGTAAGGTAGTCTGATGTCGCAGTTCAATCACTTTTTCGAAATTTTTCCAGGTTTTCGGTATCACAAGATTTAGACGCATTTATTTTGTCAATAATGGATGCTATATATGATAAGGAAATACCCATCGAAATTCCAGGACAAACATAAATCTACCACCTATTTACTATATGTTCATTGAAAGGACATTTTGTTTAGCTGTGTTTTATTTTACGAGCACCTGCACACATCGCAGCGTTACTGTTCAACCTAGAGCGATATGGCCTAATATCCACATGCCAACAACCCTCATTGACTATATATTTTAAATCCAGGGTAGATCATTTATATGGCAAAGTTCATTTTTCAGAAAGAAGATTTTAAACACTGGCAAAATTAAACAATTTTGTAACTCGGAAACGATATGGCCTGCTGTATTCTACAAACAATCCAAAAGGCCATACATAACAGCATTAGCCTCGATAGCCTAGTGGTAGAGCGTCCGCTTTAAGTGCGGGAGATCGTGGGTTCGATCCTCGGCCGCGTCATACCAAAGACGAGAAAAGTGATACCAGTAGCTCCCTTGCTTGGCGCTCGGCATTAAAAAGGGAATCTGGCCTCTTCTCTCATACCCTCGTGGCGATGAATTCCATCAGAAATGAGGTGTCGAGAGTGATTAATATAAGTTGTAGAACTTCCTTCACAGTCAACCTAAAATAAATTCTGTATAAACCAACAGCATTAGCAACGTTCCAGAAATGCAGTATTAACATTGCAACACATTTTAGAAAGCCCATATGTCTTTAATGTCAGGATATATTGTTCCTTCTCTCTTGAGAAGGAGAAACAACCAGGGCCGGTAAGTCACACTTCACTGAGCAATTGACCTCGAAAGCTGATGTCATTACAAGCTGGCCAATCAAACTCCGTGACATTAGAAATAACCTTTGACGTTAAACTCATTATTTCCTAATTGAGGCGACTCTCTGACTGAACGCGCTTCGCGGATAACATAGAATGATTGATTGATTCTTCTATTTTCTCCATTCTTGAAGAGCATACCATATGTACAGACAGATAGACATATATCAGCAAACTTTAATGTAAACAACAAAATAAATATTATCGTTACCTTAGAATGCATGGTCAATATGTGAAAACAAACCCCATTACGACCCTCTAATTATGCGCAACAAATTCACGAAACATGTGGAAATGGATTAACTGGGCCTAATATGTAGCCGGTGTATTCTTATTGCCCTATTTACCCCACTGAAAGTGGTAACGTATTTACTTTGTTGTTGGACATTTATGTAGGCGCAAATACTTACTTGACATTTTAGACAGTATAAAAAACATAGTTCTTCTTTTGATGTATTTCGGTAGTCGGTACAGAAATAAACACACTCTTGGTGCAAAATGTAACGCCCCACGGGCGCTTAAAAATAAGTAAAGTTTCTTGTCGACGAAAGTCCCCACCTGGGATGGATGGAACAACGTATTTCCAGCCAAGCTCAAGGCAGGCGTAATTTATATCCCCAGCACCCAGTCTAGACCGATACTGTTGGAACAGTACCAAATTAAAGTAAATCACCCAGCACTGAAAACTAATCGGTATATCAGCCGCAACCGAGAATCGAACGCGGATCGCTTGTGTTGTAGTCCAAACTGCTAACCCCTGCGCCACTGACACCCTGATAATACGGGAGAATACAGAATGTCAATAAGGAGGAATGGTCTTGTCCTTGTGTCCGCACACTGATGACCAATATTTTAAACAGACATTGCAACCAAAATTTTACAAGATGATCATTATATATTTAATATATTTATATAGATGTGCCCTAGAAGGAACTTTTGCTATGCTTTAACTTTTTATTTCTTTACATCATTTTGCAAATAAACTGTGGAATGCTTTTGATAATTCCATTAATACTGCCACCTCATGGTCTACTTAGTCTAATGTCTGCTTCCAATCCCCAGTTAAGGGTAGGTTGCATCCATATTTAGGATTTAATACAGCCTAAACCTTCGAAATAAGATAGAGGCTGGGCATTATAAAATATTTCAAATAATTTAGACAGTTACGGTAAACTACTAACGGAGCTGTAATTTTGCATTCAAAGGATCATCTGTTTTCGGAAATGATTGTGAATCGGACCATTTTCTGTGTGAATATATATAACTTGAATAAAAGAATAATTACAATACTTCAAAACGTAAATTTTACATTCAAAAGTAAAGACCCTTTTCCAAAAGATAGCTGCAATTTCTAGGTTGTATGGCAGTTATATTTGGTAGTTATATTTGAAACAAATGCGACAAACCAAAATAAATTTAACATTGTTGACTAAAATGACCTATCTTGACCAAGCTGAAATGTAACTCAATTATGATTCCACAACTACTATCGACGAATGCATCAGATAAAAAAGTGTCCTTTGTATTCGCGCAGTGTCACGTCATTTGAGGAAATAAGTAGCTTTCGCACCATGATCTACCTGATATTTTTGCTGGTTGTTGGCAGAAACATACCCAACTTTTATCCAGGGGTTTTAAAGTATTTATCATTGCGTCAAATTGCTGCGAATATGACTGTAGATTGCAGGATTATTATTCACTGTTTAAATACCGCAGGTTGATAAATTCATGAGCAATAGTAAGTATAGTCTGGGGAAAAATAGCCATAATAATAATGATACCACCATATAATTAAAAAATGCTGCATCTTTAATGACTGATTAAAATTTATCATTCTAGTTATATATCTGATTCAGTGCAGCTTCCTATTCCTGTGTCAATCGTTTTATAACCATGAAAACACGTAGTTAATATTCTGCCCGGGTGTGCCGTCAGATCAACGACCAGCAAACCCCGTATTTAATATTGAACGTCCATACAAGGTAAGCCAGTTTATGTCTGGTTTTAAAAATATAGCACAGCTGTATCATTTTACCATCTTAAAATCATTGGTGACAGATAACAAAATAATTTATTCTAGTGTTCAAATAGTTTATCACTGGTAAAGGAGACAACTTCGTAATCCTTGTAACGCCAGGAGAAGAAACTTTTTTTTTTTAATTACTTCAGTGGAACTTAATAGGTACCGATTTGAGACAGACAAAGATGGTATTTGTTACGCTAAACCTGCCCATAATTGGTAGAAATAAATATAAAAGAGCAATTGGCCGTTTCTAATGAAGATGTAAAATTTGATATAAATGCTAAAAAAGGGTTAACCTCTTTTGCAAATAAGAAGTTGCGATAAAATGCAAGGACAATACAAGTAAAATTTAAAAATTGCCACAGCTTTTAAACTCAGCAGCTGGGGCGTATTACTTTCTGCCGCAATTTTCTATACGTTGGGCTTCCGTTAACGCTATACGGTGTAGTGTGACTGACTAATTAATTATTTGATACTAGTAAAATATAATATCTTTACGAATGTGAGCCCTTTCGTGTGGTTCAAATCATCTTTTACAGAGAACGTAATTACCATTTTGACAACTAAACTATTAGAAATATAAGATACATTTGAGGATAAAAAGAAACTGAGATAGAAGTAGGTAAAAGCCTCGACTTTTATGTTTTCCCCCGACTCACTTAATAAATTTAAATTTATAAGACAGTAACCGAATGTTCTATTTAACCTACCTTCTGATCTAAAATCATTCTTTGATTAAAATTGAAAATTTACCACCAACTAGATCTGAGTCTGCCTTTTAGTTTCATAGAAATTTAAAACTTATCACGCCCAATCAAATTACACAAATAGGTCTTAAATCCAAAATATTATAAAATAAAAGCTGAAAAAACAAAGGCTAACCTTGTTTCATTTGGTACCCGACCTTTATGTTTTGCTGAACATGAATGAATAATTTTAATTCGCTGCGAAGTGAAGTTTTGTCCGAAGTTCAGTTGCATGTCAGATTATCCATCCTCACCAAGCAAACGGTAGACGTGACTTATACACACGTCATAACGCCGCTTGACAGAACAAATAGGCAAACCGTTTCCTCGATGATTTTATTCAATAACACTCCATTCCAGACGCAATATAGTCCTTGATTTAAGTGCAAAAAGCTAAAATCCTGAACAAACGCTAACATAAGTCATTTTCTTTTCTCCATGCGTTTCCGTTATAAAAACTTTTTGTGGTACATTGTAATTGCAAATATGGTATGTATACGCTACCTGTGTGAAGTTGGCTAAACAAACGACATACGACATACGACATTCGAAAATTTTGAATGTCGTCCACTGCGCGACATACGACATTCGAAAATTTTGAAAATTGAATGTCGTTCAGTGTGCGACATACGACATACGACATTCGCAAAAAGTTGAATGTCATGCAGAAAACGACATTGGACATACGACATTCGAACTTTGACAAAAAATTTGAATGTCGTTCAGTGCGCGACATACGACATAGGACATTCGAACTTTGACAAAAAAATTTGAATGTCGTTCAGCGTGCGACATACGATATACGACATTCGAAAAAGGTGAATGTCGTGCAGAAAACGACATTGGACATACGACATTCGAACTTTGACAATAAAAAATTGAATGTCGTTCAGCGTGCGACATACGATATACGACATTCGAAAAAGGTGAATGTCGTGCAGAAAACGACATTGGACATACGACATTCGAACTTTGACAAAAAAAAATTGAATGTCGTTCAGTGCACGACATACGACATACGACATTCGAAAAAAGTTGAATGTCGTGCAAAAAAGCGACATTGGACATACGACATTCGAACTTTGACAAAAAAATTGAATGTCGTTCAATGCGCGACATACGACATACGACATTCTAAAATTTTGAATGTCGTCCATTACGCAACATACGACATTCGAACTTTGGCAAAAAATCTGAATGTCGTTCAGTGCAACACATACGACATACGACATTCGAAAAAAGTTGAATATCGTGCAAAAATCGACATTAGACATACGACATTCGAACTTTGACAATTTTCCCCTAAGATCTTTACATTTTTCCAGAGTTATGGCCCCTGAAATATTTTAGCAATATTCTCTCAAGAGCAGTAAATTAAAATCATCTAATAAGCTTTCAAATTTAGACATTATGCAAATACATAGGGGACTGCATGCACGCAGATCTTATGCAATCAGATCAAGCTTGTTTCTCGTACACAACAGGAAAACAACGAAAGAGTGCAAAATACGTTACTTGTGCTGGTGTGTCTTTCTACATTTTGTTATTGATGTTCAGCTGTAGATCGACATTAATCATAACCATTTATTCAAAATGACATGAATAAGTGAAAAGCAACATATTTTATAGCATGGTTTTTAATCGATTGTATTTAAAATTGATGTGATCTGTTATGGTTTAGTCAAAACTATTACACATTCAACGTATATGATGCCACAAGCTTTATTTTGTATCTAATACGATATTACATTTGCTAAAAAGTAGACTAAAGAGTTTTGTCGACTAACAAATCAAACATGACCTAATGGGCAAGTAAGTAAAGTTAACAAATCATTAGAAAGAGTATTTTTTCTAAATTGTATGAGACGGGTCGGATCAGGGTTCAGAATTTGCAGTAATTTTTTGTCTGGCTCCGCCCCTTTTTCCAGAGTTATGGACCCTGAAATAGTCAAAAATGCACATTTTCACCTTGTGACACGCATAGCTCAAAAAGTATTTGATACAGATTCATAAAACCTTGCATGAGTCTTAATCATGATATTAGCTTGTGCATCTCCTATTTTTCATCTGGGTCCGCCCCTATTTCCAGAGTTATGGCCCCTGAAATAGTCAAAAATGCACATTTTCACCTTGTGACGCACTTAGCTCAAAAATATATATGATATAAATAGATGAAAACATACACATCTTTATCGTGATCTGAACTTGCACACCTCTTATTTTTTTGCTGGCTCCTTCCCCTATTTTTAAAGTTATGGCCCCTGAAATAGTCAAAACATGCACATTTTCACCTAATCATGTGCCTAGCTCAAAAAGCATTTGATGTACATTCATGAAACCTTGCTTGAGTCTTTATCATAATGTGATCTTGCACACTTGGTATTCTTCTTGAGAATCTTACCATTATTTACAGAGTTATGGCCTTTGAAATAGCCAAAATAGTGAAGTTTTTGTTTGTGATGCTCATAGCTCCAAAAGTATATGGTATAGAATAATGAATCCTTTTCTTAAAATGTTTTTAGAGGCTATACCCCATTCAGACTGCAAACATTTGAATTATTTCCCCTTATTTGTGACAAATGTACCAGTAGGGGCACACCCTGTGTCCTACAGACACATTCTAGTTTTTTTTTGATATTTTGGAACGCGCGCAATATAACACAACGAAACTAAAAACGTGACAATACGAAACATAGAACGCGACAGAATGTAGCATTTTGTTTCGTGGTAGCACACGCGCCATCAACAAATATTTTGTTTTTGCCTTTGGCGCAAATACTTAGCTGAAATGAGAGATTTTTCATGCACGCTATTTGCAAAGATTTTGATTTTGCATGTAGGTGCTTAAGCTAAAATGAAATGAAATGTTTCGTTATGTCGCGATGACACGCACGCCAAAATGACACAAGGAAAAATGTTGTATAGCCGCGCGCACGCCAACGTGGCAAAATGAAACATTTCATTTCGTTTTAGCGAGAACGCCAACATTCCAAAACAAAAGCTTCGTTGATGGAGCGCTCTGCAAAAAAAAAAAATAAAATAAAATCGTTCTGTCGCGTTCTATGTTTCGACATGTCGCCTGGTTATTTTTGTTTTGTCGCGTTGGTGCTTGCGCCAAAACAATATCCAAAACTTTCAAAGTTTGTAAAGGCACATCGGCGCACCTGCCAGGACGACACAACCAATGTGTGACAGAAGCCATAACATAAGTGCCCAAAATATAATCATATAAAAAAAAAGAAATTCCAAAACATTACTGGAGGAGACCCAGTAATTCTCCGAATTTATTTATTTATTTGTTTGTTGTGATGTGAATGTATGTAATTATGCAATCTTATCTGATCTTGATGTATATTCTTATTATTTGTGCGGTTGGAAAAGGAATTTCGGTTCAATTCTTAGAAAAAAAAGTATGTTCTGTTAATGTCATTAATCAGTCATAAGTGTATAGATCACATGTACTTTTGCTGTCTGTATTCTGTTTAATAGAAAATATCAGTCATTTTTCCCTAACCTTTTTATAGTTGTTTGTCTAAACAAATTAGGGTGTTCTCAGTAATAAAATTATTCTTTTTTTTCCATTTCAAGTCTTTAATAGTTATGACAGATGTAATTTTCTTTTGCAAGTTTTTCATTTGCTTGAGATGTACACGTTTTGAATCATTTTCAACGCCAGGAGTACCTGGAAAAAACATTTTAGCCACACAACTGTATTATTATCGTAAACATAATGACAAAAGAAGTTTGATATTTTTGACTATATTTATAACATGAGCTATAGAAGTACCTGTGATATAAAACAAAACAGCACAACATCTGTCGAAAGCCTCTTCTACTTCTTACGAAAATTGAAAGCCTATACATATGTGTTGAAAAATACAACAACAACAAAGAAAGCTTCACCTGAGGGGAGAGATGAAGTGTAAAAGGATGTTTTAGTTCATTTATAAAAAATAAGGTTTTGGGAGCTTCTTTCAAAATTAAGTAGGTTAATCATTTTGATACAATTTGTTCATTTTATTTACTAGTAAAACATGTCAAAATCTCTGCCACAGGACTTTATCATGCTTATGACGGAAAGACACCAGTGTTTTCAATTACGGCCTTAACTCGTATTACTAGTAAATCGGAAGATGGCGAGATAATCATGTGATTTTGCACCAATATCAGAATTAGTCACTGATAACTTTTCTAATTGTCGTCACCTAGTCACTTGCACGTTCTAATAAAGGCAACCCATTTCAGCGAGGTGTAAAATTCTCCATCTAGGGAAGCCATCCAGATGACTTAAGGAAGGCCCATGTTTCTACCTAGGTACACGTTCATGCTTGAAATGGGTACCTTGGGTCTTCCTCCACCAAAGAAACCTGGATAAATCGCCATATGACCGATATTGTGTCAGTGTGTAAATCCAACAAAAGAAATGATTAAATCTTAAAGTTAGTAAAACAGAATAATGATGTTCTTCGTACCAAAAGTGTTATAGATGTTTTCTCTTACTGAGTAATTTTAAGCCTGATAGATTGGTGGATGAAAGCTATGACTTATTTATATATACAGGTAGTATCTACTTTGAACTGACTTTGAATTTGAGTTTAAGAGTTCATCAACAAACTTTCAGTTTACAGAAATCGCTACAGAAACAGGATTACCAAAAGGGGAAGTTATAGCATCAAGTTTAATAATATTAAAATTAAAGTTGTTGTAAAACAACATTATAGCAATATCCTCTTTGTCCAAAATTGAACACGTGCAATGCTGGGTAATGCGTTATGCTATTTCTAGTTTGTGTAAATACTGCATTCTAGAAATTGAAAAGGCATAAGTTTTTAAGGTTCTGTGTATTCTAAAAACTGAAAAGACCTCACTGGTTAAGGTTCCGAATTTGAATCACTAATCCCTCTCCTGCATGAGTTCAAGCCTGGCTCTGATCGTTGTTTGAGGAAGCCATCAAGCTGCCTTGTGGAAATCCGTATTCATGCATATGTATATAGGGGCAATTGAGGTTCTCTTCAACCAGTTAAGACTGGAAAGTTTGCCGTATGACCAGAACTATGTAGGTTTGTATAGTGGCATATGCTTATGATAACCAGATAACTTTTTTGAAAATAATGAAAACTTTGAGAAAATTAAATTTAAATAATCAAATAATAAATAATTTTCACAAAAAAATGAATCAACTCCTGTGAGTTTATTGACAGGCTTTAGTAAAGATATCATCTGGTTATCGACAAAAAACTGTCGGAAAAATTCCCACTACTGCACAAAGATAACCAGATTTTTTTTTTCCAAAAATCTTTAAAAGTTTGCAAAAGCTTTCAAAGTTCACTAACTTTAAAGATTTCAAGGAAAATCAAAGTTTTTGCGAAAATCAAAACTTTCTAAAAAAAAAAGATTATCTACCTATCCTTAAGTATATAGAATTAGGAAAATTAATTCAGAACTTTTCTCGAAACCTTTAAATAGTTCTTTAACCTTTTAGTTGTTGCAATAGCTTAATATTCATTTTGCGAAAATAAAACAAATACCCACGGAAAGCATAAAAACCGACACAAAGACAAACGTTGACCACGACGCGATTTTCTCCTGAAACTGTTTAGTGTGTTTCTTTTCGTAACATTTTAGTGCAGAGATAAGGTAAAATTCAATTTATCTTCTAAAGACTGCACCTATCGTCAAACAGAGGCTCATTGCTGATGACTAATACTTATCACCTAAATATTACAGGTGATGCCTATGTTTCAGATAAGGCATGTATAACAAATTATTCAAAGGGTTGCCATATTTTTCTTACGTTTGTTAAGGCTTTGTTCCACATAGATTGCATACGTGGAAGCTATGTGCGTAGACCGATACGATGTACTACATAAGAAAAGGGGACACTGATCGTTAGAAATTAGAGTTCGTTAAGTGTGATTTTCCTATAAGATTCATATCATAGGCTGGTAGCTCGTATAGAGGCTAAAGTTCAGGGTTGTCCAGTTTTCAAGCGGAAACGCTGGTGGACTATGATATATTGGGAGACAATAGAGTGTACATTTATAAACGCTTTAATTTATTTACTTCTTCCATACATAATTGTTTTATTTTCCATTTAAAACTCTTCTCGTTTTTATGATCTCTACTTATATCTTAGACTTAATCTGTTTAATCAGACGTTTTAATATCAGACTGCAAATAAAACTGTACCTGTACCAATTTTATATCTTAAGATAACTCCATAGAAATCTACCATTTTCGTTTTATTCTGTGCATAATTAATTTTAACAACTGCGTTACTAACTTATTTTGTTTGTTTTGAAACATCTCAGATCAAGGTTTTTGTACCTGCTGACTTTCTATAGACAGATGTTTACGACATTAGAACGAGAAAGGCAGACCATGTACTTGCTGACACAAGGTATGTTGTAAACACATTGTTTTTGTGGACAGAAATGACTTTTTATCTCAAAAGTTCAAGTATAGAACATTATAAGTGCTTGCTTATCTTTAATAACGACGCAATAACTTGAGTATATAAGAAAGTGTGACTGCAAAGTTAACGTAAATCAAATAACTATAGAATTAGCAGATGTAAGTAAAAGTTTTGTTTTATAGTAGATGTGGTTTTGAAGGTCTTAAACGGAAACAAATGGTGCTACCAACACAGTACAGATACATTTGTATAGACAGAAGTCAGGGTAAAGAAAAATGTGCATTTTTCTGAAAACATTTCAGCAATAGATAATAATTTCCAGATATTTTAATCTATTTGCTGAAAATGTTTTAGTGCAACATTTCAACTGCCACTAGGTATTTGGTAGCTATTACGATAATATTAAAAAAAATTCC
Source organism: Mercenaria mercenaria (assembly GCF_021730395.1). NCBI lineage: Eukaryota > Metazoa > Mollusca > Bivalvia > Venerida > Veneridae > Mercenaria > Mercenaria mercenaria. The sequence goes on from NW_026461936.1 coordinate 74,749, forward strand.
AGCAAAGCTGTCCATTTTTTCTGAAATCATTTTCGCAATAAATCATGTTTTTTTCTATATATGCTTCATATCTACAGGAAACTTTACGCTATTAAGATAACTTTTCAGAAAAGTTTTAAAAGTTCAAGATTATTTCTGTAAGTATCGAAATAACTATCTAGCTAGTAAATATCAGCTGTGGGCACTTGTAAACACAAATGGTATCGAGATC
>NW_026461937.1:0-68851 GCF_021730395.1 Mercenaria mercenaria
GGGCCCCCCTATGGGAAAATAGCTTTACCATGGGAAAGTTAGTTTTAATGTTGAGCTGCTTTGTTGGTGGTATAAAATCAAATTGAAAGTATGGCGTGCATGAGAATTTGAAGTACTTTACTTTTGCGAAAGAATTTTTAAGATAGCATGTACAGAAGTACTTGCTGTTTTTGCCAAATATTGGCGTGGCAAATTAAAATTGGCGGCCATTTTATATAACCCGCGTATTAAAGTCAGATATATATTTCGTAAATTAACAAAACCGTAATGGATGCAAATTATGTCATTTACTTCACCAGTTACCCTAGACAAGTCGGAATCAACTTAAGAAAAATTCTCTAAAACTTGAATTGACAGTGGATATAATACCGCAAGGAATGTGTTACATGTATTACAATTTTAAATCATGAATGGCAAAGGTAAATAAAATCTAGAAAATATTTCATCAGATTCTTTTACCTACCCTCTAATCAATTTATATAGTTATTCAGAAGTTGAAGAGACTATCAGCAACTTACAAACTTCTTACATTTTTTTAAAATAATTATTATTGTCTACCCCAGGCATATTGTGTTGACCATTTCAAGTATGACTTTCGAAAACATGGGATTATAATGTTTGTTATAAGCATACATATTAGGTAAGGTTGTACTAGCTATAGAAACTAAAATGTGTACGATTAGAATATGTTCAGAGTATAATTACTTAATACATCCGATGTTTCATAGAGGATTCATCATTGTTCGTTGCCTGTACTACCTGGATAAGTATTTTATAATAACAATTATAACTTATCTATTTTATAATAACAATTATAACAACTGAGTGAAGCTAACCCATAAAAACGGGGAGCGGTGGTCTACTGGATAAGGTGTCGGCCGCTCAATCCAAGGGGTCGTGGGTTCGAGCCCCACAGTGGTCACGACCATGAATTTTCATATGACACCAGTACTGGATTTTCCAGGAAGCGGACTCGAGAGTGGTTACAATAAGCTTGAAGCTTTCATCAGAATCGAGCTAAAAACAAATTAGTATAACCTAACCCATATGTGAGCCTAAATAGACAATTTAGATCCAGAGAAATAATGTTCACGTGGCAGTAAGCCGTATTGGCAAACATTAATAAAAACGAAGAAACAGGATGAAGCTTTTGAAATCATTCAGTTCTTTACACAAAATAAAGACCTTTTTTAAAGGCGTCTCCTTCAATTCTGTTATCCAGTTACCCCAAGCATAAAATTTGTCTGATGTTTGGTTGTTCCGTAATGTCGTGTCACAACAGAGGCTATGTACCAGCTGAGAATGCTTCCTCTATAGCTCAGGGATTAGATCATTGGTTTCACAACATCAAACCCCACTGAAGACTGGCCAAAAAATAGTCTTTCAGATTTGACTTTAAATCGAGGTCCCTTTTATACGTCAGAGAAACAGACAAAGCTTCTGTTATTTAAACATCTTTTGTATCTTGTTCTGTCCTCCAAATCTAAAAGTTCTTTTTTTTTTGAAGACACAATGCGGCAACCGGTAGCGGCTATAAATTAAAGTAGATACAAATAAACAAAATAAGAATTGGGCTGTACAAGTCCATTGAATTCAACATCAAAGACTTTTAAATAATTTCAAAAGATAAAGTTCTTTTTGAAAAGGTACTTAATTGCGTGATTTTATCATATTTTTCTTCGTTTTGTTATAGCAATAACTTTGACTTAACCCTTACCATGCTGGACACGTTTGATTCTATCTTTGCGACCAGTGTAGATCATGATCGGCCTGCACATTTTGGTAGGCACCCCTTTTACCAGTTAATGGTACTGTCCAGATTGAAAGATGGACAAGTTCATATTATCAGAATTTTAGCTGGGGAAATGTTATCGAAGAGAAGCACAAACCTATATTTATACCCCCACAAACGAAGTTTGGGGGTATTTAGGAGTGAGTTTGTCGGCCGGTCTGTAGGTCGGTCTGTAGGTCCGTCCGTCCGTTGGTTTTCATGGTTCCCGGGAAATAACTCATGAAAGGCTTGACAGATTTAAATAAATTTTGGTACACATGTGTAACATCATAAAATACAGGTCAAGTTCGACTTCGCCTTCAAACCACCATTTTTGACGTAGTTATGGTCCCTTTCCAACTTACAATTTGCCAGACACATTTTGAGAACAGAAATTAGTATTCTATTGTGTACAAAAATTGGCATTCTATTTTTTTATACATAAACTGGTATTTATTTTTGTCTATAAACATAAAAAAAAATCATTTTATATTTTAAATAAATCTATTAAATTTAACAATAAACGATAATTTCCAACCTTAAATATTTTGTATGCTATTAAAACAAAACACTTACATAGTAAACTGTATAATAACTGAAATCATTGTCTAATTATAACACTAGACTCGTCTCAGTTTCTTCACCTTCATGTTAAACAACTTAAATTGCACCTTCTTGCGACCATTTCATTCTTATAGTTGTCATACTTCTGTGACAAGGCCGTATTGTGTCGGTATTTTTCGTCACTCCTATAACAGTTCTAGTTGTTCCAACAGCGACCTGGTACCAAATAAATTACTTAAATAAATACGATAAATATGCTGATGTTCTTTACACCAATCTAATATATAAAAGGACACCTCCTTTAGATTTATTCACCTTCAAAAAAGTTACTCCTTAATGCATAATTTATTCAAGTGCTTTGCAGAATAAGAGATTTTTTTCTTGAGTTAACATCAACTAAATAAAAGCACAAGATGTGTCTGAAAAAAAAAAAAGCTTCAACTAAAAGAGATATGGCCGTATAGTTCAATCTTTTAATCTAGATGTTGTGAAAGATACAAACTGATACTGTACTTTCATAACCTTTTGTGAAATGCATTTTACATTGGTTATACATTAAAGTAAATTCTGATTACATTAGGTAGGTCTTTATGCTGTTTGAATGGTTTCTGAAGATAAGAAAATTCTGCATAATTTTCAGATTTGTCAGATAACCGTCTCCATTGAAAAAGAGATAAAGAAACAAATCGCTGCAAGCACTCTCACGCTACACAATGTCGCAACATACAATATAAAATTAAATTATATAATATAGGCCTACACAGAAATATGTCTATTATTCTGTGGATATATGGCATGACTTTAGGTAGTGGATCCATTATTTCCATGTAACTGCGTACTCTCGTTAGGCAATTCGACATTCTTCAGACGTACAGTACCTCAACGCACACACAATAGCATTCCCAAACAACTAGAAAATACCAAAATCGCATATGGGGAATACCTAATTTCTCGACTTTTATTACGGGTCCTCTGCCTTAATCATATTTGTTTTGTATAATATTATTATAAGTAGGTTCCTTACATTTCTCAACCGATGGTTTCTGTCATTAAGAATTAGGTTTTAAATTTGGTTCTAAATTATGGCTGGGTAGAGAAGTCTGATTGCTTTTGTTATGATTTTCGTGGCTTAAAACGTAATTCATTTGCTTGTTAATTCTAGTTATTTATGAGAACTTTTGTGACTTTTAAAAAAAATGAAATTTCAGAAAAATATGATGTGTAACATTGAAGATAGTTTTACAAAATGACGAGGGACATTAGAAGTTTCGTTAAGTGTGTTACTGCTCCTTATACCTCTTCAAACATATAACTTTGATTGAAGGTACTTTGAACATCATATAGTACATTCGTATTTGTTTGTTTCATTGCTGTTATATGAAACGCTTGTACATTTACAGCACCGACGTCTCCGCAAACCTAAACACATACTCTCAAATAGCAATTTATGAAAATATTAACTTACTCGGATAAACACTTTATGATATGTGTTCCTTTATTTGGTTTAAAATTTAATTGCGCATATTCCTACACTTTGTCAGTACTGTAATTAGGTTTACAATACTTTTATCTCAGTTTCTTTTATACACTAGGTGGTCCTCAAATTTATCTTATATTTCTAATAGTTTAGTTGTCAAAATGTTAATTACGTTCTCTGCAACAGATGATTTGGACCACAGCAAAATGGTTCATATTCGTAAAGATATTGTATTTTACTAGTATCAGATAACTAATGTTAAAGGGTCAAAATTTGATGATGGAAAACAGACAGGCACCTTTTATGATGTTTTTATATTTTTACAATTTTAAAAAATATTCATTGGTATACAAAGATGTTCATATTACAATAAAAATAATAACAGTTAAATGATGGTTCTCTAAATTGCTGATGAGGTTGCTGGTTTCCGGTGATACTGCCACTGTTATTGTCGTAACTACGCGGTATACAGTGTCTGTTAATAAAACAGAAACAAAATTGTTGTCACTATAGTTTATGTCACTGAAATGGAAACAAAATTGATGTATAATTAGCTTGAACTTCATCATGACAAACACTTTTGTTGTAAAAAAACAACAACAAAAAACGTAATATAAATTCAAACTGAGAAAAATAACGGAGGCTTATAAAAGCGGAAAAAAATCAAAGAATTAGGACAAAAAGGGTACCTCTTAAAGGCTACAGCAAATTTTAGAATTAACTTGTATTGTCCTTGAGCAGCATCACAGTTTCTCACTTGCGAAAAAAATTAACACTTTATTAGCATTTATATAAAAATTTTGACAGCCTAATTTGCAAGACCACCCGGTTATAAAGATGAAAAATGAAATATGACCAGATTAGTAAGTTGTCATGTATGTCTTATTTAGTAACGGTCAATGGCTTAACATATATTTCTACCAATTATTGGCAGGATTAGCATAACAAATACCATCTTTATCTATCTGAAATGGATACTGATTAAGTTCCACTTAAGTATTTCTTTTTTTTTTTTTTTTGTAAATTCTTCTTCTAGCGTTACAAGAATTACCAAGTTGTTTCCTTTAAAATTGATAACTTTGAACAAGAGAGTAATTTATTTTATTATCCTTTCCAGCCAATCGATACAGATTAGCTATGTTTTTAAAACAAGACAAAATTGATGAACTGATATACGTTATATAGAAGTTCAAAATTAACAATGGAGTTAGCTCGGCGTAGCTAAGATGGCACACCCGGTCAGAATATTACAAAATTACGTACTTACCGGTTGACTTTGATACAACATATGTTCGTGGTCATAAAGTGAATGTCATAAGAACAGGAAGCGACATTAAATCCGATATAGTTTCGTACTATTATTTTTGAATGTTCGAATATTAACTATGTGCTCTGTATGTAACAAGAACAATGAATTTTGATTATAATGATATAGAAATGAACATTGTGTATTTAGCCCCTATGAAATGCTGTTTGTAAAATTTATTCTTACTTCTGAATGTGCCGTGATGCTGTGGCTTGTATAGTCTTAGCTTGTATTGAAAATAGGCAAGTTTACTATATCAACTTTATTTGTATAATATTATAAATATATACATGTATATTTATATCTATTTAAAAAAAAATGATTGAACTGAGATATCAGATTACCTTACGAAAGGATATATGTATATAATTAATTTTTTTTGCACAGTGTTTTTAAAGAGTGTGTGTGTTTAGTTTGTTGGGAAGGAACTTGTTTTAGACGGCAAAATTAATGACTCTACGTATAGCATGCAGATGCTAACATTTTATATTATATTAGAAACACAATAAAGCTTTTACATCTTGTACAATGAATGTGTAATGTTTTCACTAGACCAAAACAGATAACAGCGATTTTAAATTCAATCGGTTAAAATGTTGCTTTTTACTTATTCATGCCATTTTGATGAAATGATATCCGTTTGTATTTATATATAGTGTCGATCTACCGGCAGATCAATATATAAAATCTAGAAAGATATTTGTTGTTCTAAGGACAAGCCTTAAGGCTTTTATGCTGTCATTTACAAGAAACAGGCTTGATCTGACTGCACAAGATCTGCAGACATGCAGTCCCTTGTAAGCTTTAATGTATTTACAGAATGTCCAAAACTGAAAGCGTAAAAGATATTTCTGATTAACTGATCTTGAGAGAATATTGTTAAAGTACTCGATAAGAGACAGAACAGAAAAATATGGATGTAAACCGAGATTAAGTCTATCAGTAAAACTAAGAATTCAATTTTGCTGCATTTACGGAAAGGAGAAACACTTTTATAAACAAAATCACCATAACGTTCACCTGGACTTAGGTCTACTCCGGTCTACTGAGAACTTCATTCCCAAGTTTTTTTCTGCATTTTTCCAGACATGCAGATAATAATAACACTGAACCTATTTTTAACAAAGAAACTATGGAAAGTAAAACCAAAGGTGATTCAGTTGTACACAATACTAACGACACAAGTTTGGGACGTGTGCATTGTTTGTGACTCTGAAATGGATTTGACCATTGCAAAATATATTTGTAAGTTTCCCTCGCATCAAGACAGACTGATGTCAGTATCTTCAATGCGGATTCAGTATTTAACAGAACTCGTCAACGCAAAATGACTTATCCTACAAAATTGCCCTTGACAATGTCACATGCTGTACTCATGGGCAGATGTTGAATTGAACGGTTCTGTGGTAGCTGTTACTCCTAAAACCGAAGATATTGTGCACCCATATCCGCACAGTAATAGTGGGTAGAAGCAATGTGCAAAACGTTTACTGAAACAAAGACAAACATTTGTTCACAGAATAGTTTACAATAGTTCCTCCTTATGCGGTTAGGCTTTGGAACTGGTAGTTCTGATAACAGCCTTTAAAGCTATATGCAAGGAGCCAGCGGAGGAATCTTATGGACAAGTCGCACAATGGTAGAGTTTGTATTGGACATTCCACTCTAAACAAATCTTCTTACGCAATACTTACTTTTTTGCATGTACCTTAATAGTCACTTAAAGGACATTTCTGAAATTGGTACATGTTTTGAAAAATACATTCTAAATGTAAAAAGAAATTTTACGACCACGCCCCGTTTTAGAAAACACACAGAAACTACATATTGTATTGAATTTTTTAACAGGTATTCTTCACACACACACACACACACACACATACACACACGCACACACACACATAAGAAACGTCTATTAACAAAACTGTTTAGCAAAAGCGAGAAAAGGTAAGATTTCTTTTTACTTTTAGAACATTGTTGAAAACAGTAAGTATCGAATATTTGTGTTTCGGTCATCATTGTTAGACTTTCTATTTAATGCTTTCGAATTTTGTGTTTTGCTGTGATCTCAAAATCACAAATATTTCTTTTTTATTCTTACATAGTTTAGTTCGGGGAACGAGCATTTTTGCTTCTGAATTGTTCAAATTTATATGACAGTTACCACAAACAACTAGTGTAGACTATTTCTTTTTAAGAAAGTATTACTTTAAGATTATATTAGCCGATTTGCTCCCTTTGATATGAAAAAATGAGTTATCGTACAAGGATCGATGGTGTTAGTTGTGATTTGGATTGTTACATCCCGACTCGACTCGATTCGTTACGATATGGTACGGGGTAAAGAAAATATGCCAACACCTTCATTCTATAATTAACTTGTGCCAATGTTGCAATTTAGAAGTTTACTAGTTTTGTGTAAAACCTAGACAACGGCCTGTTTATTATATTGATGTTCAGCATATTTGAGACAAAAAGGTCTGCGAGGTACATGTTCTGATAAATTATCGACCAATAATGCAGAAAGGAAATACGTTTCATTCAGGAAGAATCCCTTTAGGTTTATATATTTCAAAAAATAGCTCTCAGCTCGCCATTATATTTGCTCGCAAAGAAAGCAAATTAAAAATAAAGTTTTCTTTTACAAAAGAAAGGCTTGTCTTGTTTTGCAGAATTATATCAAAGTTTGCCAGCTTATGATCAAAACAAAAATATTTTGCAGAAAACTGAAAACATCCGTATAGTCCAAATGATTTTCTCAACTTTTGAAAATTACTCAAATAATCTCAACTTTTAAAAATACTACAACCGAGTTTGTGAGTACTTTGTGAGTACTTTTTAAAAATCAAGAATATGGAAACTTTGGATCATAATTATTGGTCTAAACGGTTCTGTGGTAGCTGTTACTCCTAAAACCGAAGATATTGTGCACCCATATCCGCACAGTAATAGTGGGTAGAAGCAATGTGCAAAACGTTTACTGAAACAAAGACAAACATTTGTTCACAGAATAGTTTACAATAGTTCCTCCTTATGCGGTTAGGCTTTGGAACTGGTAGTTCTGATAACAGCCTTTAAAGCTATATGCAAGGAGCCAGCGGAGGAATCTTATGGACAAGTCGCACAATGGTAGAGTTTGTATTGGACATTCCACTCTAAACAAATCTTCTTACGCAATACTTACTTTTTTGCATGTACCTTAATAGTCACTTAAAGGACATTTCTGAAATTGGTACATGTTTTGAAAAATACATTCTAACTGTAAAAAGAAATTTTACGACCACGCCCCGTTTTAGAAAACACACAGAAACTACATATTGTATTGAATTTTTTTAACAGGTATTCTTCACACACACACACACACACACACACACACACACACACGCACACACATAAGAAACGTCTATTAACAAAACTGTTTAGCAAAAGCGAGAAAAGGTAAGATTTCTTTTTACTTTTAGAACATTGTTGAAAACAGTAAGTATCGAATATTTGTGTTTCGGTCATCATTGTTAGACTTTCTATTTAATGCTTTCGAATTTTGTGTTTTGCTGTGATCTCAAAATCACAAATATTTCTTTTTTATTCTTACATAGTTTAGTTCGGGGAACGAGCATTTTTGCTTCTGAATTGTTCAAATTTATATGACAGTTACCACCAAACAACTAGTGTAGACTATTTCTTTTTAAAATACTAATAAAGAGACGAAAGTATTACTTTAAGATTATATTAGCCGATTTGCTCCCTTTGATATGAAAAAATGAGTTATCGTACAAGGATCGATGGTGTTAGTTGTGATTTGGATTGTTACATCCCGACTCGACTCGATTCGTTACGATATGGTACGGGGTAAAGAAAATATGCCAACACCTTCATTCTATAATTAACTTGTGCCAATGTTGCAATTTAGAAGTTTACTAGTTTTGTGTAAAACCTAGACAACGGCCTGTTTATTATATTGATGTTCAGCATATTTGAGACAAAAAGGTCTGCGAGGTACATGTTCTGATAAATTGTCGACCAATAATGCAGAAAGGAAATACGTTTCATTCAGGAAGAATCCCTTTAGGTTTATATATTTCAAAAAATAGCTCTCAGCTCGCCATTATATTTGCTCGCAAAGAAAGCAAATTAAAAATAAAGTTTTCTTTTACAAAAGAAAGGCTTGTCTTATTTTGCAGAATTATATCAAAGTTTACCAGCTTATGATCAAAACAAAAATATTTTGCAGAAAACTGAAAACATCCGTATAGTCCAAATGATTTTCTCAACTTTTGAAAATTACTCAAATAATCTCAACTTTTAAAAATACTACAACCGAGTTTGTGAGTACTTTGTGAGTACTTTTTAAAAATCAAGAATATGGAAACTTTGGATCATAATTATTGGTCTAAACGGTTCTGTGGTAGCTGTTACTCCTAAAACCGAAGATATTGTGCACCCATATCCGCACAGTAATAGTGGGTAGAAGCAATGTGCAAAACGTTTACTGAAACAAAGACAAACATTTGTTCACAGAATAGTTTACAATAGTTCCTCCTTATGCGGTTAGGCTTTGGAACTGGTAGTTCTGATAACAGCCTTTAAAGCTATATGCAAGGAGCCAGCGGAGGAATCTTATGGACAAGTCGCACAATGGTAGAGTTTGTATTGGACATTCCACTCTAAACAAATCTTCTTACGCAATACTTACTTTTTTGCATGTACCTTAATAGTCACTTAAAGGACATTTCTGAAATTGGTACATGTTTTGAAAAATACATTCTAAATGTAAAAAGAAATTTTACGACCACGCCCCGTTTTAGAAAACACACAGAAACTACATATTGTATTGAATTTTTTTAACAGGTATTCTTCACACACACACACACACACGCACACACGCACACACACACATAAGAAACGTCTATTAACAAAACTGTTTAGCAAAAGCGAGAAAAGGTAAGATTTCTTTTTACTTTTAGAACATTGTTGAAAACAGTAAGTATCGAATATTTGTGTTTCGGTCATCATTGTTAGACTTTCTATTTAATGCTTTCGAATTTTGTGTTTTGCTGTGATCTCAAAATCACAAATATTTCTTTTTTATTCTTACATAGTTTAGTTCGGGGAACGAGCATTTTTGCTTCTGAATTGTTCAAATTTATATGACAGTTACCACCAAACAACTAGTGTAGACTTTTTCTTTTTAAAATACTAATAATGAAAAATTATTTGCGACTAAAAATAATTTGTTTTATTTTCGAGAAACAACGGCGTCGTTCTTGTTGCTAGGCAATTTCTACTTGTTCCACTTTTTGACTTGTTTCGGTTGTTTTATCGATCCGTTAAATCGGGTACCAGCTATGCGACATGTACATCGTATAGCCCTATAAAAGCGAAAATCTCGTGCTATCTGCTCAGTCAACTAGTCTAAATTTGACAGCTAACACAAACTTTAAAAGGAAAAGTTATATCGCCATTGGGAAGTATCAGTTCCTAACAATGCCACGTGGACGTAGGAGAGCACCGGCAGGGCGTAGGCAAGCCCAAGTATTAGACCATGGTCGCAACCGGCGGGAACCTCGGTTGCCTGAGGCTCGGCAAAATCATGGAGATGAAATTCCACCACAGGACCCTCCAAGGAGGAATAATCGTCGCCAGGCTCGCAATCGCCGGGAACCTCAGTTACCTGAGGTCCAGGCAGATGCATTGCCACCAGAGGACCTCCAACAGCAAGACCAGCCAGACGCCAACCCAAGGGCGGATAGAGGTCAGAAAAGGGCAGCGGAGCGGAGGCGATGGACGAGTTGGTGGACGAACGGCTAGTTCAGAATGCCGGTGAGTTAAACACTATTGATTTTGAACAAATTTTACAAGAGTCACAAATTTTACCTAGAAATGTTAACAATTGCCCGCAAAATCGTAAGGGGTGTGGCGATACCAATTCGTTTAGCGTCCCGTTTTCTCAAAATTCAGAGAATCAAGTCGGTACCAATACGAGTATCAGCGTGGTCCGATTGGCCGATGATGATTTGGCTGCACACGTCCCCGCTTCTTTAAAGCAACAGATTTGTAAAGGGGAATACGTCAATTTGTCTTTATTACTTAAGGGCGCTATAGAACTATCTGAATTCTGCTCAGGAACAGTGTTTCGCTTGAACGCTGAAGGTCACATTGTAACGGCCCCCAAAGAGTGTAAGGACAAAATTTTCAATATCGAGAAATGGACAAATGCGTTCATTATCTATATGTCAATTTATTTGTCAACTCATGCTGACAAGGTTTATGAAATGCTACATTATATGTTTAACATAAGGGAATGCGCTCTTCGGCCCGGGGCCCCTTTTGCTTGGCGAACATACGACGAACAATTTCGTTTGCGCCAAGCTATTACACCAACATCTTGGGCTCGGGTCAATAATGAGTTGTGGTGGCGCTGTATGCAAAACCCAAGTCAGCCAACTCATACTATCGGCAATTCTGTTTCAAACTCTGGCCAATATACATGTCATGACTATAACAAAGGTCAATGCACGTGGCTTAACTGTAAATTTCCCCATGTCTGCTCCATGTGCGCAGCGACTCATCCAGTAGTTGCTTGTCCAAAATCAAAAGGGGACAAAGTTCAAACTGCTCAGCCGGGTCAATTTCAAAACACTTTTCGTGGCAGACCCTTTATCCGAAGAGGCGGGGGCAGGGCCCAAAGGAAAAACTAAAGAAAGTTCACATGCGCCAGACTTTACCGAATCTGGTAACTGGGATATACATGGACTGGCTAATTCACCCATTAAGGTTACTTCTTTGCAAAAATATTTACAATTGTATGATAAAAAAGAAGCAAATTTTTTATTAGATGGCTTCTTACACGGCTTCCCTGTTCAGTATACGGGTCCTCGTGCGCCACGTGACTCTAAAAACTTACGTTCAACTTTTTTAAATCCAGATATAATAAGAGGGCAAATTAAAAAAGAAATTCGGGCAGGACGTGTAGCCGGCCCATTCAATACAAGGCCATTACCAAATCTTATAGTCTCTCCCATCGGATTAGTACCAAAGAAAACACCGGGTGAATATAGAATGATTCACCATTTATCTTATCCCACCGGTGCTTCGGTAAACGATTTCATTGATCCTGTCGTCTGCTCGGTTCAATACACAAGCTTTGATGAGGCCGTCAGACTGGTTCAACAACTAGGACAAAATTGCAAATTGTTTAAGGCCGACTTTAAAAGTGCATACAGGCTAATACCAATCAAACCTTCTGACTTTGAACTTTTAGGCTTTTGCTTTGACAATTATTTTATTTTGATAAAGCTCTACCATTCGGTGCGTCTATCAGCTGTATTACTTTTGAGCGATTTTCAAGATTTTTGGAATTTTGCGTTAAATCAAAACTGAAGTGTGGGAATCTAATACATTATTTAGATGATTTTTTGGGCGGAGACAAAACAACCGTATCCTGTACACAAGCGCTCCAAACATTTCGAGACGTTATGGCTGAATTAGGTGTGCCGTTGGCGGAAGAAAAAACGGAAGGCCCGACAGAAATCTTAGTATTCTTAGGGTTAGAGTTGGATTCGAAAGAAATGGTAGTTAGAATCCCAAACCACAAAATTCTTGAAGTCATTCAAAAAATTAAAGAAATGTTAGGAAATTCCAAGTCATCATTAAAAAAAATTCAATCCCTAGTTGGCAGCTTGAATTTTTGCTGTAGAGCTATACCTATGGGTAGACCGTTTATTCGCCGTTTGATAAACGCTACTTGTGGCTTATCCAAGCCTTTCCATCATATCAGGGTTAAGAAAGAAATTCGGCTAGACTTGCACATGTGGCTATTGTTTTTAGAAAATTTCAATGGAGTCTCAGTTTTTCATGACCAGTTTTGGGTGTCTAATGAAGACGATCAACTGTTTTCTGATAGTGCAGGGGGAGATAACTTAGGTTTTGGTATTTTCTTTCAAGGGCATTGGTGTCATGCAAAATGGCCCGATTCATGGCATGCTGCTGGTATAACTTCGGATATAACAGTTCTAGAGTTATTTCCTATATTAGTAGCTTTGTTTATTTGGGGCGACGAATTAACAAACAAGAAGATAAGATTCAATTGCGACAATTCGGCTGTGGTACACATTATAAATAAACTGTCATCAAAGTCAGACGCAGTTATGTGCCTTGTCAGGGTGTTGACTCTACGCTGTCTTAAGTTGAATATTCTATTAAAAGCTTCGCATGTACCTGGTCATCAAAATGAAATCTGTGACGCCTTATCTCGTTTTCAGTTAAACAGGTTCAAGGAGCTGGCTCCAGGGGCAGATTCGGACCCATGTCCGGTTCCGAACTTTCTATGGAACATATTCAACGTAGAGCTAGGCAACTTCTCCAGTCAGGAATAGCATTTAACTCTAATGCAACTTACAACACTGCTGTTAACGCATTCGAAAAATTTCGTTCCTCTTATGGGTTGTTAAAACAAGTCCCAATCCCGGTTCAACACATCGTTTTATTTGTATCTTATTGCTTCGAGAAAGGCCTATCTCCTAAATCAATCTCAACCTATGTTGCGGGTATCAATTTTTATCACAAACTTAATGGATTCTATGACTTAGGTCGTATATTTGTAATTAAAAAAATACTGGAAGGCTGTCACAGAAGCCGCATTACACGTGATAATCGGGCTCCACTTACAAAGCCCGTATTAATAGCTGTGTGTAATTCTTTGTGCCTCTTTGTGCCTTTAGAGTTTGCTACAACAACTATGAGGAAAAATTATTTAAATCGCTTTTTACTTTGGCTTATTACGGTTTATTTTGGGTTAGCGAGTTAGTTTCTGTCAACAAGCATGTATCAGAAAGAGTATTACGCCTGACTGATCTGAATGTCGCCAGTGACGAAAGTTATGTAGTTATTCGACTATGCATTTTTAAAACCAATCAGAATGGAAAACCCATTTCCTTAAAAATACCTCGACAGGGAGATAACACATGTCCAGTATCTGCGGTTAAAGATTTTATAAAAGTAAGACCGAAAATTCAGTCTCCTTTATTTTGTCATTGTGACGGCTCGGTTGTGACTAGGGCTCAGTTTTCAGCTGTGTTGTCGCAAGCAATCCGTAAGTCTAACCTGGCAAGTGCAAATTATACAACACACAGCTTCAGAATAGGCAGAGCTACAGATCTGGCTTCCGAGGGTTACCCTTCGGAGGTTATAATGAAACTTGGTAGATAGTCGTCGACCTGTGTTAACCTTTACATCCGGAAGTAGGTTTAAATTTATGTTAGGATACGTTACCACATAAATTATCCTTTAAGCAGACGGGCTTAGTACATGGTTACTCGTTAGAATCCTGAGATAAAAGTTTTATATGACAAAGTCCTGAACTAGATCTGGTAGATCTAGGTCTAATCCGTTATAAAAATCTTTCTTTACACGATTTTTTTTTTATACACTTAAATTATTTTTCTAACCTAGATGTATGGGTGTTGGGTGACTCCATCCCTTCCTGGGCCGGCGTGCACACAAAGTCTCAAGGGAAACCAAATCTGGGCCTTCAAGACATATCGGTGGCATGGTGGGGTGTCCGTGGCCTATGTTGGAGAGAATTTCGCCACACAGTGGAGACACAGGTGCTGTTTTCGTCTCCCCCATCTTTGATTTTCATACATCTGGGTGGAAATGACTTAGTTTCAGAAAATACCATTGAAATCAGACACATGATCGAAACTGAAATAAATTATCTACGGGACGCTTTCCCAGAAACTATTATTGTCTGGGTGGACATTTTACAAAGACAGCATTGGTCCGGTTCACTTAATGGTAATAAACCTATAGAGAAAAAACGCAAGCGCTTAAACCAAATTGCAAGAAAAATAGTGACGTCATCTCGGCCAAGTGACATAATTAGGCCAGATATTGATGCTCGGACACCATTCTTTCGTCACGATGGTGTCCATTTAAACTTGGTGGGTCTGGAGTTTTATCTGGATTACATTCGGGACTCAATAATTAAATTCGTAGGAAATTAAAATTTATCACTATTTCTTAACATAAAGAATTATGGGGGATAAATTGAAATTTATTGTGGCGGAAAAAATTCTATTTGTGCATACCGAAAGGCGATCAGGCGCGTCAAATAATTGCTATAAGGCTCGGCTAAATGCCATATCCCGTCATAAGCACCGTACTTTGGCGTATTGCTTTCAAATCAAGTTCGTGGCTAGGTGGCTCGGGTTGAATAGGTTTTGCCCTAGTGTTAGGCGAAATCTAGTTGGTATTGCTGTATTGCTATTCGTATTGCGTTCTCAACCCTTTGCATGCAACTATGTGCTTACCTTCATGCAGTGGTCCGCATGATAGTTGCCGGCCGTTTACAGCTACCTACGGGCGGTCGGTCCCTGTCGTGTGACATCACTGGCTCCGTCGTTGCAGTGCACAGCCATCTTGTTTTTGGTGTACTTGTGTACATCTGCCACGTTACTCGGTGCTTCACTATTAAACAGTAACCCTTTGCATGCAACTATGTGCTTACCTTCACGCAGTGGTCTGCATGGTAGTTGCCGGTCGTCTACAGCTACCTGCGGGCGGTCGGTCTCTGTCATGTGACACCACTGGCTCCGTCGTTGCAATGCACAGCATCCGGTTTTGGTGTACTTCAGTTCTACCGTATCATTCAGTGGTGTTAGTGTCAGTTTAAAGTATTTCTTGTATTGCACTGTTAATTATACCCCTATAGTTTTGTTGTATTGCTTTGACGCGCCTGGTCTCCTTTCGGTTGAACAATTTATCTTTTTGAGCGGCCAAGAAAACCCAATCTTAGATACTGCTGTATTTATAAGTATGTTTAAATACATGTCAATAAGTCATTTGCTCTATATTGTTACATATACATATTATTTAATGTAATGAATAAAATTTAATGTCGAGCATATAGCACAGTGTTTCTTTGTTGTTTTGAGTATTAAGATAATGAAAAATTATTTGCGACTAAAAATAATTTGTTTTATTTTCGAGAAACAACGGCGTCGTTCTTGTTGCTAGGCAATTTCTACTTGTTCCACTTTTTGACTTGTTTCGGTTGTTTTATCGATCCGTTAAATCGGGTACCAGCTATGCGACATGTACATCGTATAGCCCTATAAAAGCGAAAATCTCGTGCTATCTGCTCAGTCAACTAGTCTTAGGGCGCTTTTGTTTGTAACAAACTCAGTTCGGTTTCAAACCGGTTTGCCAAACTTTCGATTTGTTTTGTAAAACTGGTTTTGATCTGGAAAAGGTTTGTGTCATTTGTTTTAAAAAACCGCTAACCGGTTTGTCAAACCGACCAAACTGCCTCCGGAGGCGGTTTGTTCGGTTTGTTGTATCCGAAATTTATTGCAGTTCGAGAAAAAATGGCGGACCGTGTGGACCAAAATGGAAACGAGTAAGGAAAAAAAATAAGAATTTGTTCATTTCTGGAGAAAACCCGTGGTAATCTTTATACTCAGCCGAATTCATTTGTCAATAATTATTTCTGAAAACATTCTCTTTGATTGGCATGTATACATCGTTATAATCAGTTTCTCTTACCATGGTCGAAATATTCCATTCATTTCGTTCCAAGATTATTCGACCTCCGACAGTCCAAAATCCAATTACTGTTATAGTATAAAGTTTTAATTTATAGTAAATGTGTCTGTTTCTGAAGGATAACATACAAATGCAATATTTTGTATTTAAATAAATGTCTCTGTTGCTAAGCAAGGGATCACTTCTTGTAGTGTAAAGAAACACACTTACTTTTGTAAGAATTCTAGGTTCAAGTCCTAGCAAGAAGCCCTATGCACATTGACATAACTTTATATGCACATAAACATCATTAGTATATAAATACATAATTATGCAAAGCAGTTCCCTAGTCTGACTAAATTTTAAGAGCAAAATGAGTATTTTTTTTATTTTCATGCATACAACTATTCATATCAATAAAATTTCAATTTCCAATTAAATTTTCATTTTTAGCTCACCTGACTAAAAGTCAAGTGAAACTTTTAGTATGGTCTTTTGTCCGTCGTCCGTCCGTCCACAACTGAGCTTGTGTTCAGGATAGCGCATTCATTTCTTACTTGATTTGAACCAAACTTGCACATTAATTGTATCTCTATTAGATCCCGGTTACTTTCGAAAACCAGCCATATTGCAAGATGGGTCTTGGGGTTATGCCCCCTGAAATGGCTAAAATCTGCACAATTGAGCTTGTGTTCACGATAGCGCTTTCATTTCTTATTTGATTTGAACCAAACTTGCACATAACTTGTATCTCTATTAGCTCTCGGTTACTTTCGAAAACCAGCCATATTGCACGATGGGTCTTGGAGTTATGCCCCCTGAAATGGCTAAAATTGCAGATTTTAGCCTTGTGTTCACGATAGCGCTTTTATTTATTTTTGCATGTTCACTCACCTCACCGAATTTCTAGAAAATTTGTTCAAATTATGGCCCCAGGGTCAAAATTGGCCCCGCCCCAGGGATTACTTGTTTTTTACATAGACTTGTATAGGAAAATCTTTAAAAAAAAATTGTCTGAAACTACAATGGCTAGAGTTTAGATATTTGGTGTGTAGTATTGTCTAGTGGACCTCTACCAAGAATATACAAATCGTGGCCCTGCAGTCAAAATTGGCCCCACCCTGGGGACTACTTGTTTTTACAAAGACTTATATAGGAAAACCTTTAAAATTCTTTTGTCTGAAACCACAATGTCTAGAGCTTAGATATTTGGTATGTAGCATTGTCTAGTGGACCTCTACAAAGATTATTCAAATTATAGCCCTGGAGTCAAAATTGGCCCCGCCCCAGGGGCTACTTGTTTTACATAGCATTATAGAGGGAAATCTTGAAAATTCTTTTTTTCTGAAACTACAATGGCTAGAGTTTAGATATTTGGTGTATATCATTATCTAGTTGACCTCTACCAAGATTCTTCAAATCATGGCCCTGGGGTCAAGATTGTCCCCGCCCCAGGGGATACTTGTTTTTACATAGACTTATATAGGAAAAACTCCTGATTTCAAAAATTCATAAAAAATAGAATACATGATATTTGAACCTGGAGAAAAAAAACGTATTATGATTTTCATCAAGGATTGCTTTGGTCGAGATGTTGAGGGTGTGGGCCCAACCGGGTTGACCGAGCCTATATTGCACCATTATCTCCTGTGAAACTGTTGAGCCAAATTTAAGGAAACTTTACAGGAATGATCCTTGGATGGTCCTCTACCAAAAATGTTCAAATAACATTTTCAGTCATTAACTTGTTCTCCTACAACCATAGTGCCTCATTGGCTTGTCAGGTGAGCGACCCAGGGCCACTTGGCCCTCTTGTTTTTTATCCCTGACAAGATATTAATAGAAAATAACTTGACTGACAGCTCTAGGACCTGTCAACATAAGCAGAAAAATGGCCGTAAAACACTGCAAAGTCATACATACTTGTGGGGAACTAATTTTCATGGATTTCATAGTTGTGTAATTAATTTCTAACAAGCCATAAATACCATCGTTTTTATCTTCAAAAGCTAAATTCTATAAAATCGTGTCCTCATGAAATAGCCATTTCAATATAGACAAAGCAGTTATCAACAACAAAAATAAAATGACTATTAAGTCTGTAAAAAGAGCTGATCCTTGTTGTCAAATGTTGTACAATTTATTACAATGCTAACTTCGAAAACAAGTTTGCACAAGTTTGTTTCAATTGATAATGCATTGTCTCATTAGTGATGGTGACTTTCCCCTTGTGACTCACAGGTTCTGTTGGTTGTTCTGACTGAGCTCCTAACTTAGCCAGTTTGTCTGCCTCTTCATTGCCTGCAAGTCCACAATGGGATGGAATCCACTGAAGTGCTACTTTGCAGGTTATACTCGGGCGCTGCATTCTCCTGGCTAGCTGTGGAGCTTTAATTGTTGATAAGAGCTTCCATGACAGACAGTGCATCTGTAAGAAAGACGACTGAGGAACTTTCTTCTGCCGAGTTTTCAATCATTGAGACGGCCTTCATGAGTGCGTCAGTCTCTGCCTTGTAATTGCTGTAGTTTTTTCCTGTGGCTGCGTTTAGTGTAGAGAAATTTCAATTCACCGAAATACATATAACTATATACATAAGTATCAATTATGTTTAATAATGTATATCCATGGTTTCTCGCCCCCCCCCCCCTCCCTCACCCCCCACCCCTCCCCACCCTCACAATGTCAGAGATTAAATATGTCAACCATTTTTGAAGAATCTTAATTAATATTTATTTAAACATGTTTTTGTGAGGTAAGATACACTCGCTGGCCTAAAATACAACTGCTTACTTAAATCAGTCCAG
Source organism: Mercenaria mercenaria (assembly GCF_021730395.1). NCBI lineage: Eukaryota > Metazoa > Mollusca > Bivalvia > Venerida > Veneridae > Mercenaria > Mercenaria mercenaria. Next base: position 19,447 of record NW_026461937.1, read on the forward strand.
CACCAGAGTCAGAGTATATGTGCTTTGCTTGAACCTTGAGTAGAAAAAAATCTAGTATAAGTCATCTGTTTTTGCACATTAACTACATCACAACTGTCAAACTTTGCTGAGTGTGTCTAAAACAAGGAAACAGCAATGATTTCAATTTAGGAGTTATCCCTGTTACAAAACACTTAATCTCTAATTTTCATCAAATTGAAATAAAAAAAAAAGGTCTGCTGGATAGTGGATACAGTTATATGATTGCATCTCAGTCTTAGTCTTAGATACATTTTATCACTTTTTTTCTAGATTCGTCATTTTGTTCATACAAACCGCCTGTTTGTTCAAGAACTCATTTTAACCGAAACCAGTTTAAGTTTATCATTATTTTTTATCCAAACCAAAACCTAAAACCCAAACCGGATTTTTGCAAACAAAAGCGCCCTAAATTTGACAGCTAACACAAACTTTCCCGCCCGCCACACCCCTAGTTATTATTGCATTATATTTAGATCATATATTGTTTTAAAGCAGCCTTTAGTCATACAACATTATCATGTAGTGTCGTTGATATGAACATTTTTACTGTTTTTCTTTAGTTCTATTGTTGTAGGACTTATTGTAAACGTGATTGTGGAAAGGGCCTTGTATGAACAGAGAATACCTGAAGTACGAATCAATTAACGACATGAACATTGGGAATCATTAATCAATCAAGGAACATCCACTAGCGAAACATCAACTGACTGTGTACAGAGAACATTTCAACATAGTGGTTCCACAAGTACGGTTCAGTATAAATACAGGTATTCGATATAAAAGACGGACATTCCTTACATAATCATCGGATAAACTGTTTTGTGTTACAGGCCTTTTCTTATTTCAAACTGTCATAGAGCTATTTAATATGAAGTTTAATTATGGATTATTAACAGATGAACAGTGTTATATTCATTGTACAAGTTCGCGTTATGTGTTTTTTATGATTTAAAGTTTGAAGAATAGTGTCTTTAAACGTTTCAAGGATCATGTTTCTATCAGGATCCACAACAATGATTTCAATCACGTTTATTTATTTATTTGTTTATTTTTTCTTTCTTTTACATGTCGCTCCTGTCACGGAAAAAATTCTATTTGTGCATACCGAAAGGCGATCAGGCGCGTCAAATAATTGCTATAAGGCTCGGCTAAATGCCATATCCCGTCATAAGCACCGTACTTTGGCGTATTGCTTTCAAATCAAGTTCGTGGCTAGGTGGCTCGGGTTGAATAGGTTTTGCCCTAGTGTTAGGCGAAATCTAGTTGGTATTGCTGTATTGCTATTCGTATTGCGTTCTCAACCCTTTGCATGCAACTATGTGCTTACCTTCATGCAGTGGTCCGCATGATAGTTGCCGGCCGTTTACAGCTACCTACGGGCGGTCGGTCCCTGTCGTGTGACATCACTGGCTCCGTCGTTGCAGTGCACAGCCATCTTGATTTTGGTGTACTTGTGTACATCTGCCACGTTACTCGGTGCTTCACTATTAAACAGTAACCCTTTGCATGCAACTATGTGCTTACCTTCACGCAGTGGTCTGCATGGTAGTTGCCGGTCGTCTACAGCTACCTGCGGGCGGTCGGTCTCTGTCATGTGACACCACTGGCTCCGTCGTTGCAATGCACAGCATCCGGTTTTGGTGTACTTCAGTTCTACCGTATCATTCAGTGGTGTTAGTGTCAGTTTAAAGTATTTCTTGTATTGCACTGTTAATTATACCCCTATAGTTTTGTTGTATTGCTTTGACGCGCCTGGTCTCCTTTCGGTTGAACAATTTATCTTTTTGAGCGGCCAAGAAAACCCAATCTTAGATACTGCTGTATTTATAAGTATGTTTAAATACATGTCAATAAGTCATTTGCTCTATATTGTTACATATACATATTATTTAATGTAATGAATAAAATTTAATGTCGAGCATATAGCACAGTGTTTCTTTGTTGTTTTGAGTATTAAAATAAAGAGACGAAAGTATTACTTTAAGATTATATTAGCCGATTTGCTCCCTTTGATATGAAAAAATGAGTTATCGTACAAGGATCGATGGTGTTAGTTGTGATTTGGATTGTTACATCCCGACTCGACTCGATTCGTTACGATATGGTACGGGGTAAAGAAAATATGCCAACACCTTCATTCTATAATTAACTTGTGCCAATGTTGCAATTTAGAAGTTTACTAGTTTTGTGTAAAACCTAGACAACGGCCTGTTTATTATATTGATGTTCAGCACATTTGAGACTAAAAGGTCTGCGAGGTACATGTTCTGATAAATTATCGACCAATAATGCAGAAAGGAAATACGTTTCATTCAGGAAGAATCCCTTTAGGTTTATATATTTCAAAAAATAGCTCTCAGCTCGCCATTATATTTGCTCGCAAAGAAAGCAAATTAAAAATAAAGTTTTCTTTTACAAAAGAAAGGCTTGTCTTGTTTTGCAGAATTATATCAAAGTTTACCAGCTTATGATCAAAACAAAAATATTTTGCAGAAAACTGAAAACATCCGTATAGTCCAAATGATTTTCTCAACTTTTGAAAATTACTCAAATAATCTCAACTTTTAAAAATACTACAACCGAGTTTGTGAGTACTTTGTGAGTACTTTTTAAAAATCAAGAATATGGAAACTTTGGATCATAATTATTCGTAAAGGCCATAAGCTTCGTTAATATAATTATAAAGGCCAGACAAGGCCGAAAAATCGGCGTTCCCGACCTGTAGCTCCAGTGATAACAACATAAAAACTTAGTAGGCACATGTTTCACGAAATACTATTATAATATATAACCAAACTCATATAACATGAGTAAAGGCCCGTTGTCAATTTTCTAAAACAAGCACTCATTTTATCTATTCTTGTTTATTTGAAAATAAATACAACTTGCGTCGAATTAATCTATCTAGGTTTGCAGCAAACGAAATTTCCACATACGGGGGTATATTTCCAGTCAATGTACTCATGGCTGAAACATTTATCTCTACACCATCCGCTGTTGCCGTCGCAGGAGTGACTGTAGATGCTGTTGGATAGTTAAAGACATTAAATAAACCTGTATATATGCCGTCACCTTCGAAACGGAATTTTGCATTTGAAAAAAATAATACTTTTTACAAAACTGATATTCAAACCTGTCTGGTAATTATCATCTTTTTCAACTTTTATTCCTTAAGGTATTTCATCCATAATAAGCAACAATTAGAATCCTTAAAAACTATATCCATATTGAAAGTATCTGTATTGACATTTATAGACAAAATAAATGTTTGCACACACGTTAAATTGTAATCTGAAGCAAACAGTATTTTTGTTTCTGTCTCAATAAAATAAAAACATAAATGCCCTTTATTGTTTTAATGGTTGAAATTTGTTATCAAAATAAAAGCAAAGATTTATGTAAATTTGTGTTACAGATCTATTCAAATAATACGTAAAAGGTAAAAAAAGGAAGAAAGAAACAGTTTAAAAATATGGCTTTATACAGAGGTCCATTCATGCGAAACATTTAGCTGTAGAGAAACGTTTACTTCTCATCAACTGGTCAAAGCCTTAATTTTGGAATATCTAACATGATGGACATCGGCTTGATAATGGAAGGACAATCAGTCAGACTCGCACATATTAAAAGTGAAATATCTACTATGGATTAAATAATCTTCTTTACCTAAGCCTTCCCTTGTTGAACCCACTTTACAGATATATTACAAAACTTATTTCATTCTTAACATATATTTGAATTCTGACATAGAATATGGTGCATATATAGAGTTGCCATATCCCCATAAATAACGAGTAACAAATTATTTCAAAAATAAATTTTGTTTTTCAAAAATGTTAATAAAACAATTGGTTAACCGGACAGATTCTATGTGAATGTATTTTAAGTGCTTTTAATTTTATAAAAGTATTGCCTTGTACTAGAAGATAACTTATCTTGAATAAAGGTACAAGTTTTCGAGACGGAATATTCGTAGAGTGCTGCTGCACCGTAAGCCGCAATAAGGGCCGCCAAAACCCACGGTGAAACAGCGACCCCAGCATACAGTGAAAGAGCAGCGACAGCAAATCTTTTCTGGTTGTCTGTCGTGTTGTTCGTCTTTTGGCTCCGTGAGAAGACATAGTGCCGGGGTTGTTCCCGTTAGCAAAGTGATGTAAACTATACAGTAAATTGTTGTTCCCTCCATTGCTTAAATTCCGTTCTCTAAAACTGTCAAAGTCATGTATACTGCATTCAATATTGTATGACAAAAAATAGTCATGCAGGTAGGATGACAGACTGGCCGATCTGGAGTGAGAGACAAACAGACAGACAGACAGACAGACTGACAGACGGGTAGGCGAGGTTGGGTGTGGCAAGATATTTCTGAACTTTCTTTATTGTAGACATTTTACCTTAAAGACACTGGTTTATTTCTACATAAATCCAACTGTTGTAATGATATTAGGTTATTTAATATAATTGTTCTGTACAATACGGAGATATATTTCGACGAGTACCGAGCTGAGGAAACTATATTTGACGAGCCGCTAGACCAATTTGGTTTTTCTTGCTGGGTACGAGTTCAAACAGATCTCGTATTGTGCAGTACAATTTTGAATAACCTTTTTGTTCTAAATTATTTTATTTCAGTTTAGATTAAAATGTGTCACTGAATTATTCAGTGATTGAATGTATTTCTAATTTCAAGAGACATAATCAAACTCTGTACATAAAGCGCATAATTCTCCCGATTTACATTCGGAACATTTTCACGCTGTTCGGGCTTTATCTTAACATGGGACTGTTGAACCGTCCAAATACGGAAAAGATACAAGTTCTTTAGACTAATGTGCGTCCAATATGGTAATATATTTAACCGTCACGTTATGCAAATAACCGTTCACGATTGGATAAATGAAAAATATATAGAATAAGTTATACTTTTCATATATCTAGAGGAATAATATTATTTATGGTTTTAACCAATAAAACTATTGTAGTCTCGTGGAGGGTTATGTTTAAATGATTACACAATATATTTGACCAGACATATAAACTTCGATTTATTCAAATTAGAAAGTTTAATCATAGCCTAAATATTTCGTATTGAATTTGTTTTCCTGTAAAACTAATATAAATGTCATATACAGTATATTTCTGTCGAACTGATGTCTTTAAATGCCATTTATGTTTTACTGTTAGAGGCGGGTATGTTTTCAAGACACAATAGTACAACTTGAATATTTTGCATGTCAGTAAGTTTCCCGATCTTATGAAAACTAAATATTAAATATTTCACTTCGTTAAAATTATTAACTGTTTCCATGCTGGATACGACTGATTCTTCCTTTGCGACCAGTGTAGATCATGATCAGCCTGCACATCCGTATATTCTGATCATGTTCTACACTGTTCGCTATTTCGCCAGATTCTTTTGGTAAGCACCCCTTTTAAAAGTTAATGGTACTGTCCAAACTGAAATATGGACAAGTTCATTACAGAAATTTAGGAGGATAAGAGTTAATCTATGCACAATGTTTATTTCTCAAAGCACATCATTAGGTCAATGAGTAAAAAACTAAGATGGACAGGTGAAGATGAAACACAAAATATTATATTGGAATGTTATAAAACATCGAATCCTCTAAAATGTAAAAAGAAAAACAAAATATCACCAATCAGAGAGCAAAAGAGGTTGTTTGGTCATTAAAGATCACAAGATACTTCCGACGAATGTTTTTCGATTTCAGCACCTCATACTCATCTAAGACAGAACAAAAATCCTGTTGATGGCATCACAGTTGCTGTCTCAATAGTTAAAAACTGAAAAGCTGTCAGCAAACATGATATTTCCGAACATGACACCACACAGACTGACCTATCAGACAAGACGAAACAAAAATCATATATAATTAAATGTTCGCTTAAGCGTTCACGTTAAAATACCTAATGCGGTTGACAAAGATGGAAAATACCATGTAAATATTCATTTAAAATGATATAAGATTCATTATTACGAATACCTCCGTGGAAAGTGATCTTTCAAACGTTTTATATCATAATATAAGATTTTCAAAGGATTCATTTTGTCAAATATAGCGCGAATTTGTAACATTTACTTCTTGTTTTTTCAATTGTATTTTATTTATCTTTATTCTTTTCTGTCTGTTTCAATGTACCTGTATTGTGTAATATCCCAGTCACACATACGGCGGGGATAGCTACGTCTAGCCACGGATAGAAACGTAGTAATTCGTATTGATCCTACCTGAGCCGTACCTTAAAGTAGTAATCCGTATCAATCCGTACGGCTCCGGTACGGATCGATACGGATTACTACGTTTCTATCCGTGGCTAGACGTAGCTATAATCCGCGCCGTATGTGTGACTGGGGTATAAGTAGCAACAACTGATTCAGTTAAAAATCTTAAAGACCACGTATACTTTTTCAGCCACTATATAGTACAAAACTTTTACTTACATCTGCCAATTCTACTATTATTTAAGTTAACTTTGCAGTCACACTTTCTTATATACTCAAGTTGTTATTATAGATAAGCAAGCACTCATAATATTCTATACTTGGCCTTTAAGATAGAAAGTCATTTCTGTTCACAAAAACTATGTGTTAACAATATATCTTGTGTTAGCAAGTACATGGTCCGACTTTCGTTCCAATGTTGTAAACATCTGTCCATAGAAATTCAGCAAGTTCAAAACCTTGATCTGTGATGTTTCAAAACAAACAAAGTAACGAAGTTGTTTAAAGTAAGTATTCACAGAAAACAACTTTTCATCTCAGATGAAAAGTGGAAGGTTTGTGTAGAGATATCTTTAGGTATAAAATTTGTACATGTACAATTGTATTTGCAGTCTGAAACGTTCAATTAAAGATATAATTAGGGATCATAAAAACACGAAGACTTTTAAATGAAAAATAAAACAAATGTGCTATGAAGACGTTAATTGAAGCGTTCATATATGTACATTGTATTGTCTTCCTACATACCATAGTCCACTAGCGTTTCCGCTTGAGAACCGGGCACGTTCTCCTTTCATCTGAATATATCAAATTGACTTTCCTAGTTTGTGGTGAACTAAGACGAAGGTCGCTTTAAATGTTTGGCCGTGAGAGATGTTGCTCATTTTATTATCTCTCATGAACAGACTCAATCAAACCGAGTCTGCTGTTATTCTTCTTGCAGTTTTGCTTCTAAAGGTTTGATTTCACAGATCGTATTAATTGTAGAGATCACTTTTGAAGCTTTGATTATTGCCTCTGTACGAGCTATCAATTGGTGTCATATTTTCTTATGTAGCACATCGTTCTACGCACATAGCTTCCACGTGTGTAATCTATGCGGAACAAAGCCTTATCAAAAGAAAGAAAACATATAACAACCATTTGAATATTTTTTATACATGCCTTGTCATGAAGTAATATCTTAAAAATAGGCAATATCTGCCTCGAAATGTAATATTAAGGTAATAAGGATTAGTACCCAGCAACGAGCCTTTGTTTAACGATACCTGTACAGTCTTGAGAAGATAAATTGAACTTTATCTTATCTCTGCACTGAAATGATACGAGAAGAAACACGCTTTAAACATTTTCAGGGAGAAAATCGTGCCGTTGTCAACGCTTGTCTTTGCGTAAGTTGGTAGTTTTTATGTTCCCTGCGGGGAAGCATATAGTCGCCGCTTCGCCCATCCATCCATCCGTCCGTCCCGCCATTCCCCGACTATATTTTGTGAAAAAACTGGCTGCTTTGATACTATGTAATCTTACAAGCAATCCAGACTAAATCTCTAGAAATTACATTTTGATGATGAGCTGATTAATCTTCTTTTCATGTTTTATTTTCGCAAAATTGAAAAGCTATTGTAAAAATTAGGTTTAAGAATTATCTAAATGTTGCTAGAAAAGTTCTGAATTTCCTTACTGATTAAGGATAAGTAGATAGTTTTATTTCCAGAAGTTTTGATTTTTCGCAAAAACTTTGATTTTCATTGAAATTTTCAAATGTTTTTAACTTTGAAAGCTTTTGCAAAATTTTATCTGGTGAAAAAGAACCTCTAGTGCCCCAACACATATATGCATGATTATAGGTTTCCAAAAGGCAGTTTGATGGCTCCCTCAAAGAAAAATCAGAGCCTAGGTTCAGAGCCAGGCTTGAACTCATACAAGACAGGAATTAGTGATTAAAACTCGGAACCTTAACACGTTACGCCTTTTTGGTTTTTAGAAAACACAGAACCATGAAAACTTAGAACTTTTCAATTTTTAGAATGCAGTCTTCACACAAACTAGAAAGAACATAATGCATTACCCAGCTTTGCAAGTGTTCAAATTTAGACAAAGAGGATATTGCAATAATGTTGTTTTACAACAACTTTAATTTTAATAACATTAAACTTGATGTTATTATTCCCCTTCAGGTAATCTTGTTTCTGTAGCGATTTTTTATAAATGATGGACTCTTAAACTGTATCTCAAAGTCAGTTCAAAGTACACTCTATACATGTATATATAAAAGTAAGGATAATACACGTTTTTTTTCTTTGTATTAACGTCCGCAGAAGCCCGCGGGATTGTTTGTAACCGAGACCGAAGGTCGAGGTCACAGACATATCCCAAGGGTTTCTGCAGACATTAATACACGAAACAAAAATATGTATTGTCGCTATTCTTGCATAAAAAAACATTACACGACGACGAATTGTATTGCTTTTCGTATGTGATGACTTAACGATTCTGGTACATTTTTGATTACCATTCTGTTGTTCTTGGAAACGGTAAACATGTTTTGAATATCCATAACCAGGGCCCAAAACTAAACAAAATAACTAAAAGCAGATACTGAAGATTTTTACACGATTTTTTATTTCTTGTTATTACAAACATTAAATTACCAAAAAATTTTCATTTATTTACAGAGGCGAATATTATCTGATACGATATAAGGCAAACTGATGAAACCGATGCCTCTGCATTCACGCATAGGGCAAGCACAGATCAGGAAAGTGGGTCCAAAGTCCCTTTCGGGAAGAAAAGGAAGGTCTTACCATATGCACAGGTTCACGGTGCGTCCACAAGTTCTGTCATTTTTAGAAAGAAACTAAGTATAAAAAGAAGAACTTCAAGAAGACGACAGAATAGAACGGTGGGTGTTAGGGAAGGCTTGATACTGGTGAAATACTGTCAAGACGGCTCACGTTTACCTCTTTACAATCCTAATCATAGATAGATCTACTAAAGGTCGGGTTTAAATGATTTACTCCATCATCTAGTTCTTATAAATTACCAAGCTCTTAACAGGGGTTACCTTCCATTGCGTTCATTAAGTATACCGTATGGGGAAGTAATAGCTGCTGGGAATTTTATAAATGTTCATTGACATAACGAGGACATTTTTTATGCGCAAATGGGTAGGCCTAGGTATCTTTGTTTATTTTCATCCATCGTCAGAGGTATCCCTAAATACAGCGACAGGGTTCCTCTAATTGGAATTTTATCAACGAAAATAATTTGCAGGTATATGATCCATACTTCTTGCAGTTGGGTATGCATAGTTCTACCATGGACAGTGGCAAATTCAGTTATCTGAACTTTGAACAAAGGAAAAACGTCAAAATACACGAATTTCAATTTTTTTTTTTCAAATTTTATAGTAATATTGATTTTATTGATGACTGATATCTCACCAGTACCAATTAATGCATTGCCTCGGAAGAATCTGTCTATAAAATATTCAACATCCTTAAATATGTGTCAGACGTTTGCATTGTTTTAATTTACGCTATAAAGCCTACATGTAAATAAATCTAACGAGGACGGTATCGCTCACACGAATAGGTAGCCGAATACCCAGTGTGATTAAGGTCGCATGGCGATTTATCCATTTTTTTTTTTTTTTTTATTTTTTTTTTTTTTTTTTTTGTGGAGGAAGACCCAAGGTATTATTTCAAGCATGAGCGAGCGTGTACCTCAGTAGAAAGACAGAACTTCCTTTAACCATCTGGATGGTTTCCTTAGATGGAGAATCTTACACCAAAAGTGAGGTTTTGAACCCACATCGATGCGGGACAACAAATTCTTTTATTATTCTAAATGTCAGATATATATATTATTTTAAATCTGGTTTCGTAAAACTCGTGTTGTCATATTGTTTCATCCTTCTAATGTTATCAGTTGCAATAACAATGAGCATTTAATGAGTCGTGTAGTATTAAAGTCAACATGGTACATGTATGTAATTACAATATCTAACAATAGTTAGATCAGTACATTTATGAGCTGTGTCTGTACAAGAAGACCAACCGTCAGATTCAGAGGCAGAGTATGTCGCCGAGTCACTTGATGTAACCTGAAACTCAAGTTTTTCCATTTCTTGTCAATAACAATGTCAGCAGCCCAGTATTTTCCCTCGATTGTCATGACATGTTCGGAACAGATTTTTAGTGAAGGTAGCACATATAAGAAAAAAGCAAATAACAAAAACTTACGCAACAAAATGTTAAAATACTGTCTCCACCTTGATTCGAACCCGCAATAATAATGTCGTTGATGTACAGGTCCTGTGCTTTAACCACTGTACTATTCCCGCTTTTGCTTTTAATAGCAATTCTCAATAACTTTAAATGCTGTTATTGTCTCAGCCCTTACCTATTTTGCTTTGTTTGACTCTTCCGATTAATGTTTGTAAACAAAACATTATCCCTGGCGGACTATAGTACTATATTATAGCTTACTTTAAGTACGTATTCCCTACTCAGCTCTTTAATCTGCATTTATCAATATTGATTGGATCGATATTCTGTATTCGTTTTTCTAGTTTGTCATACTACATAATGTCATACCTATTTGATCAATATTTCATACAAAATCATGTCATAACTATTGGATTAATACTTCATACTAAATAATGTTATAATAACTGGATCAACATTTCATAATAAATAATGTCTACCCATGGGATGTTGGTCGAGTTTTCAAGGTGGCTGACTTCAAATTCCTTGCCTTATACTAATGTCGGTTGGATTCCATTTGGAGATGAAATCCGTTCATATAGGAAGCCATCCAGCAAACCTACAGACAATTGGTAGTTTTCTTGGTGTCCGGTAGGCAAAAACGATTATATCCAACGGGAATCGATAGGTCTACCTCCATTATTAAAGCTTTGAAGTGAAATAACTAAATTGTCGTTGTAACGTGAAACCTATATTAGAATAAAAACGCACAATTATCAATATATTTTATTGTTCCATTTCTTTGTCATGCTTCTTATCATTAGTTTCAGCATTCAACAAATGCACATTTGTTTTGAAGTATATTATTTATCATACATGCAATGCCCCGTTTTCGAAAGACGGAAACGCTGCAAAAGACATTCTGAAATATTTAAAGGCCGAATTGATGTCACGTGTAACATACAAACTGTGACCAAACATGTTGAAATGATTGTAATGGCATGGATGGTCTAAATGACGTATAATATTACACAGAACATTCTCGAATATGGCCCTAGTTTTCTTCATTTCTTCAGCAAGGTCAAGTCTATATTCGGAAATGTACAGAATGTAGAAGCTAAAAACAAGCGGATGACAAATAATGGGTTTTCCTGGTCCGCATAAAATTACCTGTAGCTTTAAAGGAAATGGAACATATTCCAGGTTATGATTGTCAAAAACAAAATCCATGACTAAATTTTGTCGGTCTATTTGAAATTCTCCAACTTCCTTGCAACGGATGATGTCACCTGACATCAAAGACATGTACACTAATTTCCCTTTATTTGTAATGTAATACTTGTTTGACCCGTCTTTCAACTTTTGAATCAAATCATTCCGGACGTCAGAATATCTGCTGTGTACAAGATATACCATTCCGCGGGTTAACGCAACAGTCAAATAATCTATAACGCTTTCTTTCTTCATTTTTGTTATAAACTCGTCAATTTGGTTTCCGTTCGTTCACACTTCCTCAGTTCAAGTTTAATAAGTGCAAGTCGTATACATGGCAAAATGTCTTCACAGTCTTGTCCAAATTTTTTAACCATGTCATCGCACAACGACTAACTGTTCGTTCATTTGACAGATAATAAGATAGTTTGACACCTTCTGCAGTATTCTGTAGTCATGGAAACCCTCTGAATCTTTACAAGAGTTTCAGTCAACATCAACGGGCAATTAAACATAACTTTTATTGCATGCATGCCTAATAGAAATTAACTTAAATAATTTACCCTCGAGATCATTATAAATTTCATCAATGATTTTCAATGTATATTTCTTTTCTTCAGGCTTTCTTACATTTTTGTTAAGAAATTGGTTATTATCAGGAACAACATAATGAGGCAGAAATCCTTCCTTAACATACTGTCTAAGTTTGACAAGACCATTCTTTACACGAATAATTAGCAGATCTGTTCTCCAAGACTTTTCTGGCAAATCTTCGCATAGCCAAAAAGCAACGTTTTTAATGTGATAAGTCGATATCTTGCATTTCATGTATTCCCTTTTCAGCATCTTCAGCAATACGAAACATTTGAACTGTATATCATTCATATTCCAAATGAGGTTCGTTCAATCTCTACAAATGAAATTCTCCACTCTAAGTCCGACTCCTCCGTGGATTTACTCCCAACAGGAACAACATAACATGATACGCTTTTTTCTAAGTAAAATAATAGTTCTTTGCTAGGCCAATTATTTTGTATCTCTCGAGATCTCCATGCCATTGCCTCGGGCGGCCAATGCTCAAGTTCTAAACTTTTAACTGCGTCCATGTTATCACTTGTCATAGCTGGTCCATTTCGTTTTAAGTTAAGTGAGTTATTAAAGTTATCCGGAGATCCTTTAAGTATTTCATCGTGAAACATTTTACTTGAAATGAAATATCGGTAATTTTGTTGTTCAGTTATGTTAAGCAGGAGTTTAAGTGGATTGATTCTTCCTCTCGAACACCGTTTAAAATTATTATAATACATGTACAATAGAATAGCTAGATAATAGTGTTCAGTCATTTCAATTCTACAATAACCTGCCTTGCAGCATCTTCTAGAAATATATAATAACTTTTGATTTTGTAACTCAGATGTACCAGTTAAGTGTGAATTTGACATGCTCTTTTCCGATACTTTAATAACATCCATTACTTCCATTATATCACAGTCACTCCCAACTATACGCGACATTTCCCCAAGTCCACCACATACTATAAATTTCGTACCCGAACATTTATAATACAGGTACTGGTCTACCAGCTTTGTAGTTCGATTATGATCTCTGTTATATACGCTATATCCTAGTGTATCCAGCACATCACTGATATTCATGACGCTGTCCATTAATAGCTATTTCTACCTGCCACGAGAAAGAAAATCTTAGGCAATGAATAGAATAAAGGCTGCACAGAGAATATTCTTCACCCAATATCTTCTTTTTGATTAAGAAATAATACATCTCATTTAGTGATTTGAAAATGAATCGGATTGTTTTAGAATAACGCGTATTTTAAGACGACTCAAACAAGCTATTAAGGCAATATTTATATTCCGTTCATAATACAAAACTTCAATGTCATGTGTGTTTATTGGTAATACAATTACGTATTTCAGTTCGTCTTTATACACTGAATGAAATGGACTTCAAAGCGGTAGTTAGACAGACGTGAAAATCGTTTGAATACTTTAGTAATATATCAATCGTCAGTTGACACTTGATCACATAATGAATAAACAATATATTCTCAAAGTTAAAGCTCAAAAACAAATGTTTGTAATATCGGATGTATGAGGTCAGTGGAGGCAACTCAGAAAGCTTCTGATGGTTGAAAGAAAAATATGCCTATTACCATACAGATGAAAGGTTAATATTTCTGTATTTTTTAAAATCTTTGCGTAATAAACGTTTAGTTATACATTCGAGCGCGCCACGAGCTAATAATACATAATTCATCGGCATTAATTCTGACTCTGCAGATACTGGTCAGAACCAGCTACATATCTTTGAATGCTTATTAACGAAATGATCAACTACAGTCGGGTAATATTTCAATGTTAAATTCAAAAGCTCTCCTCGATTTGAGGCCGCTGGTTCTAGTGATAATACTGACCTAGTATTTTTGTTATACATAATTGTATCACTTCTGCATCAGGCAAACAGAAAGTATTCATTTTCGTATTTAATGAGAGAAATTGCCTAATGTAGGCCTAAGATAAGGCACTATTTCAGTTTTTGGTGAGCAATTTGGCAAAATATTTAATAATGTATAAAATATTAATAAATTAATAATGTTAATAATGTAATAATTAATAACGTAATAAGATTACATTTTAAAGTGAGTGCAAATTTGTTACTATATTCAGTAATATATGCAATAAATATGTTTCCAATGTCCACGACAGGCTCAATCAAACCGACCCTCAAAAGTTTCGTTTATGTCATTTTTCCAATATTATTCTGCCAAGAAATGCACTATACAATATCTTTAACCTTAGTGCTACTGAATTTCTTGAAATTTAAGAACTCTTCATGACATTCAAGAGCTCTTGACTGAAAATAATACTTTCACAATTGTATTATGTTGAAACAGTGATATATGCATTACCTACAATAACCCCATATCGTTCATTATTAAGATCGATATGTGTTCTGAATTTTTCTTACAACAAGAGAGCTAGTTTATACGTATTTTGGCAGGAAAGTTGCACGTGCTTTCCATCATGTGCCTTCGGTATAGACTAGACTGCGTATACATACATAATGTTAAATGTTGGCTTTATACTCTAGCTTAAATTGAAATGTTGAATATGATTAGATACCAAGACATAAATAATAAAACACACAATTCATATTTTATTGGCCTACAAGAGTAACAACTGTGGTGTATATATTGCGGCAAAATCAAACTATCGGTGCTTTTGCTTCAAGTTGTTCAAACTGAAACGCTGGCAAAGCATCAAACGCGAAAGTTCTTCTTAACGGGTACAGGTCGATCTGTAGTAATTTATACACACCATATAAAACTACCAAAGCATGTGGTCATTCTAAACAGAATTATAGAAAACTATATCTAAAAGCCATATCTGTACATTCTATAAATGAATTAAAACATTAGAATATACAAATACGTAAAATGAAATACTAAATATGAGATAAAAATATTTCGAACCTGGCATTAGGATGCATAAAGACATGTCTTTACAACGTAAAAAATACATATCTCTTTGTGTTACAGAGATATCACTATAATTTAACAGATATATCTCTTAAAAATATCTTGTTATGATCGGAAAAGGTGCTCCCTGTGTGGAAGTGTCAATATGCCCACACCCACCCACCTGTCGAAAATCAGTGTGTTAAACTTTCGTTAACAGTTCCCTGTACAACATATAGAGGATCTCGCCTACGTCGGCAAAGTTGTCAGTATGAGGTCGGGCTCGGCCTTGTGATTTTTTAAAGAAGCTATCAAGCAAGCCTGTAATATTTTCTTGTTCTTTCCAGTGTGTTTTTCTACTACAAACAGACGACCCCCGACGTTAAACTTGAATTTAACTAATCGTTAAAAGATGACCCCATTACTGATCAAAATTTAACGACTGATCAGGTCTCAACGACTTTTTGATCAAAATTTAATGTTGAAATGTTGGCAGGGTCAATTCTCAACGTTGAAAAATGACCCATTGGGTCAATTTTTAACGGGGTCAAAATTTAATGATACACCGGACCATGGGTAACTGAGTTCAAATAGAAAATAAAGTGCCCAAAATGATGGTCAACATGTACCCTTCTTGTAGTTATATATAGTGGTTTTGTTAAAACTCGAGTTCTCGTAATTCGCTCATTATAGTCCATTTATGAGATCTTCATGCAAAATAAAGGCAAAAATCAAGGGGTAGAGACTTTCCCTAAACCTTCTTTACACAAGGGAATGAACCTTTTTATAAAGTGAAATTGTTAAGTGAGCACCGTTTGTTAATCCTAATTCTGTACAGTGCAAAGGAAAAGTAACCTATCTATGTTAAATGCCCTGCATGATAACACAGTTATGCATCTAGCAGTACTGAAATTGATTTCTTCGATTTTCTCATATTTCTAGATACTTTTCCCATACTTTGACGCATATGTATGGGTAGTTGAGATTGTTCTCTTTCAAGCAGTAGCCTTACCAACATATTACACCTTGTAAAATTCTATGGGTTTTGACTTTCAAAAAAATGCCTGTTTGTTGACAAATTTCACCACAGATCATGTCCCACTTTCGCCAGGGCAATCAATTATTTGATCTTTGCATAGTTTTCTATTCAGGTTGTTTATCCATGTGGCAAATATGCATGCTTTTTCCATGCTTAAAGGTAAAAAGTGCACAGTTTGCATGAGGTTCTAGGTCAATAGCCACCTAAACCTACCATAAAGTCTAAGCGGAGTCTAAGCGGAGTGGTCTCTATTTTTAACCAAATATTTTACCTGGGATCTTTTATTCAGCTCAAATAACTCTTTTTCAGGAAATGATATTTTAATAATATTTTCAGTCCTTGTATTTTGTTGCAGGTAACTACACCTATATTATATATAGATAGCTCCTACTTGAAGTTTGTATTTTTAGTTACAATGCCTATAAGCGGTATGATAAATATTGCTTTATCAGGTCAGTGACTTGAAAAAGCTTGGCGGACTACTTTTTGTTCTTTTCTTTAAACGACGCCATTTTGTTTTTGAGAATAACTGCTAAAAGACATATTTATGCAATTATTTTTATAAACAGGCTTTTATTAGGTACATGAGACCATGTCACAAATGTATAGCGTATGAATACCATATCTGCAATTTCAATGTACCACAAAAAGTTAGCGTTAGTATTTTAGCGTTTGTTCAGGATTCAGACTCAGATCTAGTTGGTGGTAAATTTCAATTTTAATCAAAGTATGATTTAAGATGAGAAGGTAGGATAAATAGAGCATTCGGTTATTGTCTTATAAATTTCTCAGTTTCTTTTTACACTAGGTGATCCTCAAAGCCCTTTATCTTATATTTCTAATAGTTTAGTTGTCAAAATAGTAATTACGTTCTCTGCAAAAGATGATTTGGACCACAAAAATGGCTCACATTCGAAAAGATATTATATTTTACTAGTATCAAATAACTAATGGATCAGTCACACTACACTGTAAAGCGTTAACGGGCGCCTAACATATAGAAAAATTGCGGCAGAAAGTTATACACCCCCGCTGCTGCTTTTAAAAGCTGTGGTAATTTTTTAAATTTTACTTGTATTGTCCCTGCATTGTATCGCAACTTCTTTTTTACAAAAGAGGTTAACCCTTTTTTAGCATTTATATCAACATTTTGAGAAGATCATTTGCAAGACAACCCGGTTTTAAAGACGAAGAAAGAAATATAACCATAATAGTATGGTGTACGTTTGCATCTTCATTAGAAACGGCCAATGGCTCTTTTATATTTATTTCTACCAATTATGGGCAGGTTTAGCGTAACAAATACCATCTTTATCTATCTCAAATCGGTACATATTAAGTTCCACTCAAGTAATTAAGAAAAAAGTTTCTTCTTCTGGCGTTACAAGGATTACGAAGTTGTCTCTTTTGAAACTGATAACTATTTGAACACTAGAGTGTATTATTTTGTTATCATCCACCAATGATTTTAAGACAACAAAGTGATATATTTTTAAAATCAGACAAAAATGCTAACTGGCTTACCTTGTATGAAAGTTCAGTATTAGATATGGGGTTGGCAGGTCGTTGATCTGACGGCACACCCGGGCAGAATATTAACTACGTGTTTTCATGGTTATAAAACGATTGACACAGGAATAGGAAGCGGCACTGAATCAGATATATAACTAGAACAATAAATTTTAATCAGTCATTAAAGATGCAGTATTTTCTAATTATATGGAAATTAATATACTTTCGTGGTATCATTATTATTATGGCTATTTTTCCCCAGAACACTTACTATTGTATATATCAAGCTGTGGTATTTAAGCAGTGAATAATAATCCTGAAATCTACAGTCATATTCGCAGCAATTTGATGCAATGCTAATTTTACTTTACAACCTCTGGATAAAAGTTGGATATGTTTCTGCCAACAACCAGCAATAATATCAGGTAGGTCATGGTGCGAAAGCTACTTATTTCCTCAAATGACGTGACACTGCGCGAATACAAAGCACACTTTTGTATCTGATGCATTCGTCAATAGTAACTGAGGAATCATAATTGAGTAACATTTCAGCTTGGTCAAGATTGGCCATTTTAGTCAACAATTTTAAATTTATTTTGGTTTCTTTCGGATACAACTTCCAAACAGAACTGCCATACAACCTAGAAATTGCAGCTATCTTTACTTTTGAATGTAAATATGTGGCTTTTTTGTTTTGCTTATTCATGTCATTTCGATGAAATGGTATCCATTTATAATAATGTATAAAGTCGATCTACAGAGGAATATATAAAATATCATCAATAACAAAATTTAGAAAGATACACTTTTTCTAGCTCAAGTAACGTGTTTAACATTCTTTCGTTGTTTTCAAATTTCATTTTTAAGGACAAGCTTTACGGCTTATATGCTGTTATTTACGAGAAACAATCTTGATCTGATTGCACAAGATCTGTAAACATGCAGTCCCCTGTGTACTGTAATGCATTTGCAGAATGTCTTAATTTGAAAGCGCAAAAGATAGCTTTGATAAACTGCTCTTGAGGGAATATTGCTAAAGTACTCGATAAAAGATAAAACAGAAAAACATGAATGTAAACTGAACTTCAATCTATCTAAACAAAATCAACAAATAAATTGAATTTTATTTGCCTATTGCGTATATTTATGTTTATGGGAGATAATTTATGTTATGTGTGAGAACACAGTAAGTTCAAGGCCATATAGGGCTTGTTCTTTGCTTTGTGACATTTTCGTTTAGTTTCACGTATTCATATGTTATAAATATAATAGAATTCGTTTCATTTAAGAGAATGAAAAATGAATATTTTGAATGAGCTACATAATATTTCCAAATTCAATAAAGTGTTAGAAAAAAAATCCATATTGTATCCATATTGGAGAAATAATACATTCACTATTTCTCATTGTGGAATACTCACTCTTAGGAAATTGTCGAAAAGTGCAATTATTTTTCGAAATATAACGGGACAAGACGCAACTAATTATGATCTAAAATGACAGTCGTTTGTATAGGCTCGCGGAATGCAATCATCCTCAAGTATTGTCTTTTTGGTGTTAACTGAGATTGCAAAGTATATATCAAGATAAAACTGGCCTAATCCCACCAAAGATTTCGAAATATACAAGGTTTGTATTTGCAAATTCAAGACTTAGTAAACTCTCTTTAATCCAACTACCAACACACAGCGAATAATACATTTACTAAACGTATAAGAAACATAATCATATATATGACACTCGGCAATTTATGAGCGATTATGTAATCTCCGTATACAACTTCGTTATTCTTCGGTCACTGTTGTAGCTCAAATTAGCTATCCTGGACATGCTGAAATCTGGTAAAGAAAAATGTAATAAACAAATAATTTCCGTTTGTCATTTCGAGTCTCCTACCTTTGGTACAAAAACGAGGTGAAACTTTGAAACAAGTGAAATCGAAATTTCACAAGATTCAAATTTGTTCAGGCATGTATTCTCACAATCGTTCGAATCTACTTTTTATTTATACTCAAAATTATACTTAGCGGTTATCCTTCGAATGTAATTAGCTAAGCGACGTTTTGCTTTCAATCTGACTGGGTAATATGCTTAAGTTATTTCTAGAATTTCTTTCAGCATTAGTTGGAATAGTATTTTACTATTTACTTCTTAATTAAATACCATCCCATGACATTGAAGTTTATAATATTTCAGATAGTTCTTTAATTGAGAAGTATAGACATAAATAATGACCAGAGCTCAGTAAAGCGTGTCTCTGCGTCAATTTTCTTTCAAAATTGATGTCGCGACATAATTTTTAACCAGTTCTACTAGCCTGAGCTTGTTTTTTGCCCTATTTTATATATTTTCACAATAATTTGCAAGCAAATTACATACTAACACTTTGAAATATACAGAATGTCCCCTCTGAAAGCTACAAATGGTCAAAATTTAGTGTGTAAATGTGCATCTGTTTTTAAAAAAAATACACCTTACACAATGAAAATGTGATTTTTGTTGTTGTTGTTGTTGTTTATTAATTTTTGTAGCATAATTTCAATGAAATTGCTATTTTGTACCAAAATCTGACCAAACTAGCCCAAGTACATTGTATATCAATATCTGGATAAATCTGTTTTGCCTACATTTTCTTATAGGTCACAATAAGGTAAATAGTTTTCCCATTATATTATATGTAAAACTGACATTTTTTAACGAACTAACAAACATAGCTAGACCCATTTCAAGAAAAAGTCCTTAACCTCATTTTAAAGAGTTATGATAAAACTGATATAAAATGAAAAGAAAAGAAGGGGCCATGCGTCTTCTAAGAGAGATTTCTCTTGTCACATTCGCTTACAGTAAAATCACACGAAAATCACGCTGTTGAGACCTGGAAGTACTACTCGTACTAAAACCGTGTATTACTTCACCAAATACAACCTTCTCTCCCGTTTTTGCCTACAGATATGTCAAAAATACATACACAATGACATTTAAACAGAAGCTAGCTTTAATTTACACCTCAGTTGCCATGCCATGCAAAGTGAAAATTTCGTATTCAGGCTGAAAACCACTAAATCCAGCTGTTCTTTATTTCATATAAAATCCACTTACTTCATAACGGGTTTTCGACCTTTTCTACGTAAGTAGCATATCAGATTTTCAAAGACTTGTATACCCATTAAGAACTAGATCGCTACTTAAAACAAAATGAAAAGGGGATGTTAACTTTTATATAAGAAAACTACAGTTCGTTAAATACAACCCGCTGACTTTACTACTTTTCGCTTCTTTCAATTTTTCTTTTCGAGACATTAAATTCTTACGCCGCCATTCTTACCTAGCATGCGATAGGAACATACCGATTTCAATAGAATGCATAGTGAGATACATACTGAAACGCGGTAGGCTAAAAGTCAGCACGCTGCTGTCGAGAAAATGCACTAGGAAAGGAAAAAAGTTTAGTACTATTTATATTTGTACTACTTGTAGACCAGCGGAGGCTTACATTCTATTTGGTAGTGATCAGCTTTCAAAAACATGTCCGCCATTACGCGACTAGACCAGATGGCTCACACGCTGGTTCCTTTCACATAGTTAGGCCTTTAAACATCACCTAGTGGACGAAGCTACATAAAATGTCACATGATATGATGACATCATATCTCTTTGGATGCTGGAGAAGCATTATGTATATGTGATTACATACAAATTTCAGTTCTATCATTTTGAAAAACAATGCCTTTTATAAACATGTTACTTATGTTGAAAAACGTAGGTTCGAGGATGAGGGTTTCTACACCATTGATGGAATAACACTTCAATTCCAGTTTTCTATGCTAATTTATTATGAGATGGATATATAGTCTAAGTGATGGAAATATAGTCATCAAAATTATAATTCTCTCATTCCTCTTGTCTAAAGTCACTTATTTTATTATAACTGTAAAATAATTCATTTCTTGTTTCTGGATCCTATGATCTGTAATTTTCAAAGTCCGAGCCAAAAGTAAACGAATTCCCCTCCCAAGTTTTGACCTAGGTTTATATACAAATGTATGTACCCTTCCATATTTGGAGTGTATCATAGTAATGAAAGACAAAGATTACCCCTAATATTTATGAGGATAACCGTTGACTGATGGTACCATCCCTAATACGGAGCCACCTCTAACTCTAACAAACCAGACATGTTTACAATGGTACATGATGACAACATACCCTGATAAAATGATACAAAATGATACACACTCCAGTCCCAAGCAATTTATGAGGGTAACTGGTGAATGACAACTCAAGTAGCAGAGGCCAAAGTTTCTCATCAGTAGAATCTATTAATAAATCAACTTTAATAAGACTAGCTGCTAAATTTACAACACTTCCCCACCCTTAGCTTCTTAATTGTCCCCAATTAAGTTTAAACATTAAAATGTAAGTGACTACTGAGCCAGACTCTTGCTCTCAAATACTATGATGATGATACATAAGAATATGAATACCTAAACTATTATATCATTGAAATTGCTCCTCAATATAAATGATTAATTGTCATGAATAGTAGCAAACATGCTATACTCTGTGTTTTAATAAAACACAGGATTATAGTTTGACAGATGATAATAACGTGACTAAATACTTCTCAAAGTAGCATACATGTAAAATGACTATTAAACTAATGTGTGTATGAAACATTAAAAGTGTAAAAAAATCACCAACTGTCCTAGTAAAACACATGTAAAAATAAAATCCAGTGTTGAATCAGTTCATCTAATAAGGTGAATATATATTTGTAAGCACTTTCACACAATGTTTATTTCTCTCACACTTAGTCCTGGTGCCTTTATTTATTTTAACATTAATACAGTATGATGATAGAAATAGGCACAATTTTGATTAATTTTATTGATTTGGTAGTCATCATTACCATTTACTAATGTAAGTCCTGGTGCCTTTAATTTATTTAAATTAATTTTGAAAAAAAGGAATAGGCACAAGTTCTAATTTATATGGCTATGGTAGTCGTCTCTACCAAAGTTTTTAGTCCTGTGTGCCAAGAATATCTAATTGTACAACGAATCATTTTAATAAATGGCACAAATTTTCATATCTGAAAATGAAACCCACAAAAAAATCCATGAAGGCTGAATGGGATTATTATTACCAATGCAGCCACTAATTAAATCCATACAAAGAATAATAAATCCATTTGAATACACTTAGGCTGAATGGGATTATTATTACCAATGCAGCCACTAAATAAATCCATACACAGAATAATGAAATTAATAATTACACACTTATAATCCAGGATGAATATTAGTTAACACTTTAAATCCAGAAGGAATATGAACTTAATCCAAAACAATTAACACTTTTAATATTTATAACTATTGTGTACCATGTTGGTATGGTCTGTATTGGGTCCTGTTCCTTGAACTTCTCACTTGTTGACTGGTACTGTCCAGGCAGGATTTGGAAGTTTGCTGGTACCCTTTCATTTTTGCTTTATGATTATTTTCCTCAGACTTAACCATGTTTGATTGCCAATGGGTCATTTTATTTCCAATGAATGGTTTCAATCTGCCATGATGCACTATTCTTGTTTTGCCATTTGGAGAAAGTCTTATTTCATACAAAAGGTCAGTGATCTTCCTTGTAATAACATAAGGCCCCTTCCAAATATTAGGGTCAATTTTCTTCCTGATTCCTTTATGTCTTGACTTCTCTAAACACAAAACTAACTGTCCTTTACTAAAATGTGTTTTTGAAATCCGGGTGTCATAATCACGCTTCTGTCTGACAGCATTCTTTTGCGAATTAGTTCGTGCTAACTGATGCGCCTCTGTCAACTTCTCTTGTAGTTGAATTGAATAGACCACTGAACGTATGTTGTTCTCTGTAATGCAGCTAAGTTAAATGTCAACCGGGATAATAGCTTCACGTCCCATCATTAAATAATTTGGCGTGAATCCGGTCGCCTGGTGGACACATCCTCTGTATGCGGAGGTGATTAAATTAAGATTTTCATCCCAGTTTGTTTGATTGGAGTTTACATAAGTAGATATCATATTTTGCAAAACTTGATTGAATCTTTCTGGTCCACCATTTGCCATTGGCCTATATCCACTAGTCCTAGTTTGATTAATTTCCAAAATCCGACAGACTTCACTGAACAACTTGGATTGGCAATTTGTCCCTTGATCAGAATGTATGTCTAAACACATACCAGATCTGGACAAAAAATCATATACAATCTTATGAGCAACGGTACTTGCTAGCTGATCTCTGGTTGCGTAACACTCAGCCCACTTGGTAAATCCATCAATGACCACGATAATGTACCGATTTCCGGATTATGTCTCATTAAGTGGCCCCATTACGTCCGTTTGTATACGATCCATAGGATGACCAACTGTGTACCCTGTTAATGGTGCTTTCGGTATGTTTTTCGGCCTTTTTCGGAATGCACACTTTTCACAACTTTTGATATGCAACTGGACGTATTCCTTTATTTTATACCAGTGATATTTGAGACTTAATTTTGAATATGTCTTTGAAATTCCTAAATGTGCTCCAGTAATTGAATCATGACAAGATATCAAAAGTTCCTTATAAAGTACTTTATGCACTATCAACAAAAGTCGATGGTTGTTTGCACTGACAATGTACTTTTTGAATAACACCCCGTTAATCAGAGTTAACAGGTCATAATTTAGCCAATAATTCCGCACACTTGGTGAATTCCCAGATACCTTATCTCTCAGGGGTCGTCTGTTTTCTTCAAGCCACTGTATCACAATTCCTAAATCCGGGTCTGCTCTCTGTAATTTGTCCATTTTGACAAGTGAACAATTAACTGTGTTAAACTGTTTGGGACAACCTAAGTTAGACGTTTGCGCTGCATCCTCGGATAATGCAATATGTTCATCAGGTATAGAATTTACGTCCTTGTTCAACACCTCCTCGTTACTGTCACCAAAGCTGAAGCTATTTCCACTTTGTACACCATTTAAATCCAGATTATTATGGAATCGAAGTCGTTGAACGCGATTTCGGAAGTACTTCCCAGTCTGTTTTAATCCATGGAAAAGTGTATTGAAACAACATATCAACTTCATGATTTGCAGCTGCATGAGCACAAAAATACTGCTCCATAACCCACTATTTTTAGTCTTTACTCGTAATATGACTGGCCTATTCTGATTCCCAATATTCAAGTTTTTATCGAATAATGGAACAACGTCATTGAATTGTGCAAAATCTGACCAGGAATCGTGTTTCTTCAAACAAGTCTGACACCCTTTACATGGTAAACTTTCAAGTATTGTATTCCCACCATAGCACTGACACTCCTCTGGTTCACATGGAATTCTGGACAGGCTATAAGCATTGATATGCTTTTTCCCACTACGATGTTCGATTTTAAAGTTATACTGTGACAAAACCTAGCCAACGTGCCATTTGATCAGTAGGTGACTTAAACGACATTAACCACCTTAAACTGGAACAGTCAGTCCTTAATAAAAATTCTCTACCTAACAGAAAGTGTCTAAACTGGGTTATAAAGGTCACAACGCCCAACAGCTCCCTTGTTGTTGCACAATAACGTCGTTGTGTTTTGTCAAACGATTTACTAGCAAACATAATTGGGTTTTCAACATAATTCTGAGCTGTATCTGACCATTGCATTTGCGACAAGCAACCCCCGCACGAGAAATTGCTACTATCAGTATCCACTATGAATAAGCCTTCCTCTTTTGGATATGCTAACACTTCTTCGCCTGTCAATGCAGATTTTAAGTCCATAAAAGCACTATTCTGTTCATGTCCCCAGATAAACGCTCGACCTGTTAAGCGATTAAGTGGTGACGCCCTAGCACTAAATCTCTTGATAAAACGTCTGTAATAACTACAAAAACCTAAAAAAACTTCTGAGTTCGGTTAAATTCCGCGGCACAGGCCACTCTTTCACAGCTTTAACTTTCTCTTCTGAAGGACGTATTCCAGAACTAACAATTGTGTGACCCAAAATATTTATGCGCCTTTGGAGTAGATTGCACTTGCTTGGTTTTAATTTCAAGTTATTTTTCTCCAATCTGGTTAAAATTTCATCTAACCTAAACAATGCTTGATCAAAAGTTTCGGCAAAAGTACAAATATCATCCATGTAAATTATCATTGTCCTCCATTGTAAGTTCTTAAACACTAATTCCATACACCGCTGAAATGTATGTGGAGCCCCTGTAAGGCCCTGCGGCATAGTAACATATTGATATGGACCGCCCCTGCTGGTGCCAAATGCAGTCTTTTCACGATCTCTCTCATCCAATTCTATTTGGTAAAATCCTGACAAAAGATCTAATGAACTGTAATAATTATTTCCTCCCAAACTTTCTAAACAACTGTCAATTCTTGGCAATGGATAGGCACATTTTTCACTTAAATCATTTAAACCTCTATAATCGACAACCACGCGCACTCCTCCCTGTGGGTCCTTTTTCCTTACGACGCATAAAGGTGCAGACATGGACTCTTACTTTCTTCAATTATTCCCATTTCAAGTTGTTGTTGAATAAATGTTTCTTCTTGGCCTTCGAACGCTTTTGGCACCCGTCCAGGTGGTATTTTTACAGGTCGAACATTCTCTGGCACTTCAATTGTATGTCGCACTATAGAAGTATGCCCTAAATCTGTGGAGGAACTGGAAAAAGCATCTTTATGTTTCTCTAATAGACACTTCAATGCTTCTTTTTGTGACTCATTGAGATTTTCTGGGCACCGTGTAAAATATGGAGTGGAGTGGTGGAGTGGAGTCTGGAGTCGATTTTGGAGTCAATATTGGAGTCAAATTTGGAGTGGAGTCTTTTTTGGAGTCAAATTTGGAGTCGATTTTGGAGTGGAGTCTTTTTGGAGTCAAATTTGGAGTCAGTTTTGGAGTCAAATTTGGAGTGGAGTCTTTTTTTTTGGAGTCAAATTTGGAGTAAAGTCTTTTTTTGGAGCCATTTTTGGATTGGGGGTGATTTCTCTCAAGCCTGTGGTTACTAGAAAAACTGGAAAAAGCATCTTTATGTTTCTCTAATAGACACTTTAATGCTTCTTTTTGTGACTCACTGAGATTTTCTGGGCACCGTGTAAAATATGGAGTGGAGTCGTGGAGTGGAGTCGTGGAGTGGAGTGGTGGAGTGGAGTCTGGAGTCGATTTTGGAGTCAATATTGGAGTCAATTTTGGAGTCAAATTTGGAGTAGAGTCTTTTTTTGAGTCAAATTTGGAGTCGATTTTGGAGTGGAGTCTTTTTGGAGTCAAATTTGGAGTCGATTTTGGAGTCAGTTTTGGAGTCAAATTTGGAGTGGAGTCTTTTTTTTAGCCATTTTTGGATTGGAGGCATGGGGATGATTTCTCTCAGGCCTGTGGTCACTAAATATAATGTAATTGTCTCTTATTGAAACAGTCTTGATTGATAAAATGGGTCTTAAGACAAATGGTCTCTAATTTTATGCGGCCTCTCAAGCAGGATTTTTTTTAAATGTTAAGGGATTTTGTGAGTGGAGTCTCATTGATGCTTAATGTTACTGAAGTGTTTGGTCTATATTAATTATTATTATCATTTTTGTGGTGAATTTAGGAATGGGATTCCTTGGTTTTACGGTCGAAGAAGAAAACAATAACACTGGTTATAACTGTTTTCAGCACGGTTTTCCTGGTTATAAAATTTCTGTTAGAATCTGTGTTTAAAGACAATGGTCATGTCATTATTGGTACATGTAATATTATTGTTTACCAAGGGTATTAAAGTCCCAGAAACACTTTGGATATTATAATTTTAAGTAGCATTTATTTCATGATGAAAGAATTCAAAGATATCAGCCTCTCTACAAATATTGTTCGGTCTTTAGCATTGTTTTCATAAGAACGTCTGTAGAAATCTGATCAAACCATTAAATAATGCATAGAAATTTCCAAACTACTGAAAACAACGAGAGTTATTGCAGGCTTAACGAGAAAGGGAACGTAATAGCAATAATTCTAAATAAACACTTAGAATATTTTTTCGATATCGCCCCTCAATAACCTTAGGACGGCCAGCACATATTTATGCAATCTCGCCAGGCATATGTATGTTTTTGACAACATAGAAAATGACGTCACTCGACCTTCAGCTATTTCCGGAAGTAAATAAAATGAAAGTAGAAATGCTAAACTTGAAAACGGAAGCCGCATTTTGATTCGTAGATAGTCAGGGGTTACGGGCAGGGGTCACCCCGTCTAAATGTATGCGCGTGGACTTCTTTTTTTTTTTTTTTTTTGCTATTGGGGAGCCAATTTTCAGCACTTTATTACGAATTGAAATTACCTGGGCTTTAGTACAGCATGTCAGCTTTTAATCTATGAAAAAAATATTTGAGCTCTGGATGAACAGAAATCCCAAAGGGGTCCGTGACGGACCAATGGTACATTGATAATTTTGGAACTTCATCAAATCGCTCAAAATGTCATTTTTGATGTTGTCTAAGGGTGAAAGTATATGCCTCAGATGTAAGATATAACCGTATTTGAGAGCTGCAGACCTAGACCTTTCAGAAATATTTTCAAAATATGTTTCGTGTAATAAATGTTGTTTCTACGGATGCGTGAAAGGGCCATCAGACGCTAATACGTTTTAGTACGTTAAGGCTGCGGAAAGGATATGTCTTTGTTGATTTATTTTACAGTTACAACAAAAGCCTGCGTTTGTTAAACCAATGTTTTTAGAGATTGGACCATTTACTTTGTTCAAATGATTGGTCAGTTTGTATAGAAAAGGGATAGGCGATTTGCTCTGTTTTAGGGTGCATATTGGCTCGATCCTATTGTATGTACTAAAAAAGTATCTGTAATAAAAATGTCTCTTTCACATGCGTGTAGGTCTACTAAAATAATACATTTTGTATGAAATTTATTAAAAACAAAACAAACAAAAAAAAGAAGAAGGTTTACGTTCACTGTATTTACTTCAAATATACCCAAAATGCACCGTTTGCTAATCTCATTTTAAAAAATTCTTGGGTGAGGATACCCCCGTACCCACAACACCACCCCTGCGTACTATGAATAATGTCCTGGCTACTCGCCTGCAATCTTTATAGCTGACTCAAGAGTAACATGGATATTTGTAAATTCTGACCTTGTTATTTTCTCAATACGCCATTCGTTATTTAATATAGGTATCGTTTATAAATTTTGAATTCGGACCAGCGAAGACCATGGCTGATCATGGTCTGCATTGTTTGCAGAAGGCAGACCTATTTACCTGTTAACTAATTAACAGTCTGGACTTAAAATTTTCAAAATGCAAATCTTACAATATGCAGATGTTTTGTCTTTATTCACAGTTGAGCCACACCATGAGAAAACATACATAGTTTACTGCATTTGCATCGAACTAGATCAACCTGCACTATTCTCATTCATCTGATGTTCGACATGGTACCCGAGAACGGTGGTAGAGCTCTTGTATGCGAGAATGGCCTGCACAGGCATGAAGTTAGTCAAAATGTCATATAGTTCTTTAACAATTTGTCTTACTCGAATATGGTTTGAAAGCAAATTTTGTATGGAATGAGCAGACAAATCAAGAACCAGACTAGTGCAAATGTATTTTTTTTTTTGTGAAGTGTACTATTGTCTATTATAAACATATGCATAACACACAGTATTCTATCCTTCATTAATTTCATCATGTCGTATTATGTGTCTTATTATATTATGCCGTTTGTAGTAGATAGTAGACAGTAAATATTTAATTACCTAAGTTTTTTTTTTCTTGTTTTCATTTTCCAAATTCATTTTAAAATCTTAAAACAATACTTTCTCATTATTTCACATTTCAAGTTAGAAATGTTTATCAATTCTCTCTGGGTAATCTTCAGGCAACATCTGGCCCAACATCATAAATAACAAACCATGAAGGAACTAGGGGTCAAGTCCTGATACGAATGAGATATCGTGCTGAGGTGCTGTACCAGTACCTTCTCCAGCAGAATTTTGTAGAAATCTGTCATAAAGTAGAGAGTGATTTGTTGTAATTAACTATCCAATGTAATGGCAAGTTATTCTTACCAATCTGATAAGGGTCATTTGAGAAAACATCAGTATTTGTTATTGTTATTTCTAGAGGAGTATGATATTGAGCCCATTCATGATTCAACAGTTTACTAGTAAATGTAAGTGTGAAATATTTATGTGGATAATTATTCGGAGGTGACATATAAACGTAGGATCTTTTAATGAATTTTTAGGTTTTATTAAATTTTGACTCCAAATTAGACTCCTAAATTGACTCCAAATTTGACTCCAAAAAAGACTCCACTCCAAATTCGACTCCAAATACGACTCCAAATTTGACTCCAAAAAATACTCCACTCCAAATTTGACTCCAAAATTGACTCCAAAATCGACTCCAGACTCCACTCCACCACTCCACTCCATGACTCCACTCCATATTTTACACGGTGCCGATTTTCTGAGGATCTATGGTACAAGTCCTTTAACCCACTGCTCCATGTAGTCATGTCATGTTTATTGTTATTTTCACTTGTTTTGGTATTATTGTCCAATATTTCACAGTCATTTATCTCAACATTTTCTCTTAATAAATCCTCCTGATTAGTTTCATGCAAATATCCCAATAATGACCCCTTCGATAATTTCACTTTTCGGTTAGAGGTGTTAACTAGTCTAATGGGAATTGAATCACCTTGAATTCTCTTTGGAGCAATGAGCACACTTCCCATCAAAACATTGTTAGCCGGTTGTTTATTCTCTGAAGGGTAAATGATGCCCAATGATGAATTAATTGCACCGAAATTTATAGCCTCCCCAGGTATTACTGTTTCTGAATTCGCTGGAATTGTTACTCTTGACCTTGTGGTCACTCTGACTGCCCTCAAGGGAACGTTTTCAACTAGAGTTCTACATATTTTCCCATTCAATATAAATCCCTTTTTAGCACTAAGTTGGTAATCATTTTTTTTTTGTACAAGAAGTCTAATCCAATTAGTCCCTCTTCATGAATAGGTGCAATTAATACAGAATAATTAAAAGTTTGACCCGATGCACGAAATGAAAATTCACATTGTCCATCTATGTCTAATAAACCATCATCCGCAACTTCAAGACGTATTGAAGGGTCAACTTTACACAACTCAGGTCGCACATCCTCTGGTATTATATGATATAATGCAGTAGAAAAAATCGTAGTACAGGCACCAGTATCTATGACTAAGTTCGCATGTACAGTTTGAAAAATATTTACAGGCAATATAATGGAAACACCATCTGTATTAGCACTCCTACACTTAATAGTCTTAAATTCAACTTCACTGTTATTGACCAAGTCTGGGCCGTTAGGCTTGGTCGAAGCTAGTTTTCCGACTTGTTACCTTCCTGAAGGTTTGCCTTACACTCATCTGCATAGTGACCAAACTGCTGGCATCTAAAACACTGCACATCTTTTCTTGGACGCTGATTTACTTTACGATCCGAGGCTGATCTACTACTTTTAACATTTAACTGGTTCGCGAGATGATCAATCTTTTTGAATATGTTGGATTTCAGATCCCTACCAAATTCTTGCAGTCTTGCTTCTGTTACATAAGGTTCCCTGCCCGTGTCAATGTTTCTTATTCTCGCCCCTCTCACGTCATCTCCGATGCTGGAATAGTTGTCGAGCAATTCTCTAGCCTGATCGATAGTTTTGGGGTCCTGCATCCCAATGAACAAAGCCGCCTGAGAATCCTGATGTCCCTTAAGAAAGTGCCGAAGATTTATCGTTTCCCTCGTCCCGTTGTTTGCTGTGGGGTAACCTTTTATTACCAGCCTCTTAACCTCTGCCACATACTCAGCCAATGATTCTTTGTCCCTGTTGTATTTCCGGCTTTCTAACTCAGCCAGATAGGAGGAAGTGGAGCGCTTTTCCTGAAATCGCGTCGCCATAGATGATTTTATCTTTGCATTGCTTGACAATTCGTCAGCTCCCAGCTGCTTGAAAGTGTATTCCGCAGCATCACCGCGTAAACTGTTCTTAAGGCGGAACAAACGTTCACTATTGTCCCACTTGCACGCATCAACCATAGCTTCAAATGGGTGAATGAAACTCTCCCAGGATGATTTGCCATCAAAGATAATTTGCCTTGGTAGATGAACCTCGTATTTATCACGGCCTCTCATCTGTTGATTTTGCTGCCTTGATGTATTGCTGTTTTCATTCGAAGCTGTGTCCCTTTCATTGACTAAATTTCTTATCTGATTGTCTTTTTCCATAGAAATGTCATTGATTCGTTGTTGGTAACTACGTACTAATTCATCTCTTTGCAAAGTACTTTCCTGTTCATTCTTGCGTAGTCTCTCACTTAAGGTCAAGTTATCAACTTCTGCCGATTTAAGTTTTTGTCTCAAACATTTAACTTCAGCTAACAGTTGTTCTTGACTGTCATCATCTTCAATTGTGACAGAATCTTTATCTTGTTGCTTTTTAGGTCCCATGATTGTCACCACAAATATTTTAAATAGAAATATATGTCCAAATTTCTGATAAGCACGTGTGTAAGTCCATTTCCGTCGCTGCCACCAGTGTTGAAAAACGTAGGTTCGATGGTGAAGGTTTTTACACCATTGATGAAATAACACTTCAATTCCAGTTTTCTATGTTAATTTATTATGAGATGGATATATAGTCTAAGTGATGGAAATATAGTCATCAAAATTATAATTCTCTCATTCCTCTGGTCTAAAGTCACTTATTTTATTATAACTGTAAAATAATTCATTTCTTATTTCTAGATCCTATGATCTGTAATTTTCAAAGTCCGAGCCAAAAGTAAAAGAATTCCCCTCCCAAGTTCTGGCCTAGGTTTATATACAAATGTATGTACCCTCCCATATTTGGAGTGTATAATGAAAGACAAAGATTACCCCTAATATTTATGAGGATAACCGTTGACTGATGGTACCATCCCAAATACGGAGCCACCTCTAACTCTAACAAACCAGACATGTTTACAATGGTACATGATGACAACATACCCTGATAAAGTGATACAAAATGATACACACTCCAGTCCCAAGCAATTTATGAGGGTAACTGGTGAATGACAACTCAAGTAGCAGAGACCAAAGTTTCTCATCAGTAGAATCTATTAATAAATCAACTTTAATAAGACTAGCTGCTAAATTTACAACACTTTGCATTGATATATTTAATCCTGGCTCTACCTGACTCCACGTCGTTTCTTCAACTTAATTTGCAAAATAAGCGATAGCGGAAGAAGTGGAACTCAAAAGGTCCCCAAATACGACAAAATGAAATTATTGCCTGCTCAATTTGACAGAAATAATTTTGACAATGTTTTGACAAATTTGACAATTTGAGGCTATTCATGACCGATAGAGTAAATATATGCTACCGTCAATGCACACTGGACCCGAGTAAATCAGAACTGAACATTTGCAATTGGTACAAGTACCAAAATACAATTAAAATACACCAGATGCGTTCATGGAAACTTCAATGAAAGACATGAGGAAAAATCCATTAAAAGCGGCGTATGATCCCCTGTCAAAACAATGAACCAGCCCTGGGGCAGAATCAAACAAACGGAATTCAACGTCATGGTGTCTGCGTGTCACAGATACTAGCAAAAGACAAAATTAAAAGACAAGCACAGCATACAAAAAGTAATTAAACGATACTGGTACTGATGATAAACTCGAACAGATGATAAAGTCGACCACCTTCAAATTATTCAACTGCTATTGTTTTTTATATAATTGAACATGCCGTTTACAACACCAACTGGTGTAAACAAAAACAAAATTGGTAAATATACTGTATAAATAAATGACTTACATTTGTCTGTTTAAAAAATATTTATCCAAAAGTACTGGGGAAGAGGATGTTTTTTTTGCGCATGCTGACTGTCAAACACATGAAGGCCTGACATTGGGTCACTTTTCATTACTTGATCGGGAATGGCTGTTGCAGCATTTTTGAGAAAGTTTCAATATAATACTATGGAGAATTCTTTTTTAATGACAAAGTGGTCGAATTTATCATCAGTCAACGTTCGTACAGTCCCCATTTTACATACCCCTTTCAGGGCCTCACATCTTGTGAGTTTGCTTACTAAATATAAATTTAAATTATGTCAATTATTCAATAAGAGCTAAGCTTTATTTTGATACCAACCATTGATAACAATTTGCAGAAATAAAAAAGTTACAGTTAAAAAACCTCATTTTCTGTTCGAGTTTATCATCAGTACCAGTAGTGTTAGGATGCTGAAATATTGAACCACCAAGGCCAAACTGTTCGAGCCGAAAAACTGAACAGTATAAATAAAAAAGGCATACCGTTTGATGGAATTCTGTAATATGTGAATTAATTGTTACAGTAAAAATAGGGCCCGCCGATAATTATCTAAAGCAAGCAATCGTTTCTATTGTGTCGTTTATTTGAAACCATAATCTGATCTGCAACAGACATAACTTCCACACACATCAGAATGTTGAGAGTCGACGTATTCATAACTAAAGCATGTGGATCTACACCATCCTACGTCGTATGTGCATTTGTGGCCGTCGGATACTGCGGTATAGTTAAAGACATAAAATAAACATGTACGTATTATGAGCCGTCACCTTCTGAAAGGAAATATATAATTGAAAAATAACTTTTACAAAATGGAATAAACGTCGTTTCTGTTCAAATCTGTCTGACAGTGTTTACTTCCTTTTGTTCTTTAGGTATTTCACCATTGATATTTCAAAATCATCCTTCAAATTTATACGTGTAACGAAACCATCTTGATGTTTGTTTCACATATGAGTCATATACACAGAATAAAAATTCCATATACGGTCAATCCAACATCAAGACCCTTAGTTTCTAAAATGCTATATCACTTAGAAGGTTTTGAAAGTTTATGAGAACTATCTGAAAACATTCATAAGCTATATGCAACTGATTTAAGATGTTTACGATTTAAAATAGTAAATAATGATATTTTTAACAATATTTACCAAATCTTTGCTGATTTCATGGTGTTCGATCTTTGATTCCTTGTGTAGACACAGTGCTGGGGTTGTTATCGTTAGCAAAGTGATGAAAACGATGTAATAAATTGTCGTTCTTTCCATTGTTTCTACTCTGTAAAACGGGCAAATTAATAATCAATATTATAAAACATTAGATAGTAAGGTAGGTAGGTAGCATGACAGACAGACCGACAGACAGAGGTCGGGTTAGATATATATACAGGAGAGCATATATACGTAAATATGAAAACAAGAGTTAAATCATTTTTATATGTATTGCAACAGTATATCAATGTGATTTTGTGTGGAAAATTGTATTGCTCTACATTAATGGAAAACTGATGAAATGGTTGATAAAATGTGGTAGGGGTCGTAGACCAAAGTCCCGCATTAATACCGGGTATTGCCACCTTGAGTATCGAGTAATATCTTGCATCGTTGGCGCATAGAACCGAGAAGTGATTTGATTTCGGTCTGTGGAATTATTGACGCCCGACGGTGGAATAGGGTGACGTCTAAACAGCTGGTATAAATAATCCTACATGTGTTCGATTCAGACCTGGGCTTTTCGCGGGCCAGTCATTAATAAATGCAATGTTATTCGTCCTGAGGAAATGCACGGTAACTCTAGCTGTATGGCTTGTGGCATATCTTGTTCAAATTGTAATACTGGCATTTAAACAGTTGATCACGGTGAGCGGTATGCGATAACCTTGCGCAATGCTTGCCCAGACGAAGACGCAATCCCCAACCCCAAACGATCTCGTTCAAGTACACAGCCGTCCGCGTAACGTTCATTTCTTCTACGGTATACTCGAACCCTGCCATCAATTCGATGAATGTACAATCTCGACTCGTCGAAGAAACAAACGCTATTCCATTGTTGCATAAACCAGCGATGGTACGTGTCCAATCTGCGCGGTGACATCGCATTATAGCAAAGCCAACATAAGGACGACGTCCACGTAGCCCATCCTCGAGAAGACGATGGCGTACAATTTAGTCAGATATTCGGTTGTCATGCGTACCAGGGGTGTTAGCAGCAGTGGTAGTGGCAGTTTGGAAACGATTGCGTAGGTGGGTATTAGTGATAAAACGCCCACTAACTGGTACATCTTTCGTACGCCCTGTGGCTTGAAAATGTTGCCTAAGGTTTCGAGTTTCGAATGGCACGACTAAAACTGCAAACAACCCTAGCAACCTCATTCGTCGCCAGACCAGCATAAAGCTCGCCAAAGACACGTTCACTAAATTTTGATGGAATACTAGGCATATCAGAAAGAAAGAAACTGAATTAATTTCTTTTCTTATTTCTTAATGTCTTTTTCTTATAACTATTGACAACAAAGTCTATAAAATCAGACTGAAAGGTTTAATTTTATAAACGCGGATGATACTGGTTAGTGCATGCAAGAGGAAATTGAGTTCAAATTTCTGCTGTGTGCGTACGTGCGTGCGTGCATGTGATGCGAACAATCCAGTTATAATTGGTTTTATTTGACACATTATCGTCTGCCTGAACATGATATGTTGATTTCTTTTTGTAACATTAAAATAATTGTATAGAAATCGGAAGTTGCTTTTTTTTTTTTGTTTAGTATATCTGAACTTTCTTTATCGTATACATTAATCATATAAATACTGGTGTGTGTCAATTTTGTACAACTATGATAATAAGTTATGCTTTTGAAATATCTAGAGGAAAATATTTAACTACGGATTCAAGCAATTCAAAATTGGGCGTTATGTTTAACACAATTATACAATATATCTAACGAGATAATTTATCTATAATTTATCTATCTATCTATGTCAGCAAAATTCCGAATATCAAAACCTTTCACTTCGTAAATGTTATTCATTCTTACACAATATTCATTTCCCATAAGGTTAATGCACATCTTTAGGTAAATACGTTCATATGCTATTTAAAAAGGTGATATAAATGAAACAATATAAATGATATAAATGGAATACAGTTAGGCAACGACTGCTCGAAAATGAAAACATTAGAAAACAAAATAATACTCAATAAAGGGCAAAAGGGTGTTTGGTCATCAACAAATAAAAAATACTTTCTACTAATCTGAACTGGTTTTCATGAATGCTTTCAGATTTCTGCACTTCGTACCTATCTATGATATAACAAAATGCAGATGCCGAAATAAAAAATAAAGAAAAATTGCAAGCAAACATTAATTTATAATTGAGCCGCGCCATGAGAAAACCAACATAGTGGCTTTGTGACCAACATGAATCCAGACCAGCCTGAGCATCTGCGCAGTCTGGTCAGGATCCATGCTGTTCGCTAACTGTTTCTCTAATTGCAATAGACTTTGAAAGCGAACAGCATGGATCCTGATGCTGGTCGCAAAACCGCTATGTTGGTTTTCTCATGTCGCGGCTCATATGAAGTAATGTCGTGTGTAAGTCATTCGGAATCAGATAGTGTAGAACAAAACTCCTTATTCGTTAGAGTGTTTGCCTTAATGTACTAAATACAATTGGTTAAGACGGAAAATATCAAGTAAGTATCTATGGTGGCATATTTCTGCAACGATATATCTAGGTAGCTATCGCGATACTTAAAAATACAAATATCATGGTAAAGCGAAGGTTTCTGAAAAGATTATCTCAATAGTCGAAGGTTTCATGGAAATATTATTGCAATAATTTACATTATAATCTCGATACCATACCGTTTACAAGTGCCCACAGCTGATATTTACTAGGTAGATAGTTATTTTGATATTTCGAACTTTTCTGAAAAGTTATCTCAATAGCGTAAAGTTTCCTGTAGATATGAAGCATATATAGAAAAAATGATTTATTGCGAAAATGTTTTTAGAAAAATGGACAGCTTTGCTAAAAAAATTTAAAATATTATCGTAATAGCTACCAAATACCTAGTGGCAGCTGAAATGTTGCACTAATGTTGCTACTTTAGCCGAAGCACTCGGAGATAGTCTAAAGACATCTTTATCCAAACAAAAAGGTTTCAAAAGCTTTTTTTGTAATGATTTTAGAAGTTACTTTTGATCAGTTTGTTGATTCTTGCCTCCATGCGAACTACCAACACATGATATGAATCTTATAGGAAAATCATATTTACCAACCTTTAATTTATCACGATCAGAGTCACCTTTTCTTATGTGGTACATCGTTCTACGCACATAGCTTCCACCTATGTAACCTATGTGGAACTAAGCTTTAGCAAAAGTAAGAATAAAACTTACAACCCATTGAATAATTTCTTATACATGCCTTGTCATAAAGTAGTACCTGAAATGTAGGTAACACCTAGCTCGAAATGTAATATTTAGGTGATAAGTATTAGTTACCAGCAACGAGGCTCCGTTTGACGATAGACGCAGTTTGAGAAGATAAATTGAACTTTACCTTATCTCTGCACTAAAATATTACGAAAAGAAACGCACTAAACAGTTTCAGGAGAAAATCGCGCCGTGGTCAACATTTGTCTTTGTGTCGGTTGGTAGATTTTATGCTCCCCGCGGGGTAACATACAGTCGCCGCTTCGTCCATCCATCCATTCATCCGTCCGTCCGTCCGTCCCGCAATTCCCCTGTCTTTTTTTCATGAATAACTGGCTGCTTTGATCCTATGTAATCCGACAAGCAATCCAGACTACTAGTAAATCTCCTGACAAAATTTTAAAGATTTTTTGGAGGAAATGTGTAATGTGCAGTAGTGAGAATTTTTCTGATAGTTTTTTCTCTATAACTAGATGATATCTTTTATTAAAGCCCGACAATAAACTCACAAGAGTTGATTCATTTTTCGTGAAAAATGATTCATTATTAAATTATTTAAATTTAATTTTCTCAAAAGTTTTCATTACTTTCATGAAAGTTATATTAGACATGTGCCACTTTGCAAATTTACATAGTTTTAGTCATACGGCAAACTTTCCAGTCTTAACTGGTGGAAGAGAGCCTCAAGTGCCCCTGAAAATAGGTTTCCACAAGGCAGCTTGATGGCTTCCTCATACAACAATCAGAGCCAGGCTTGAACTCATGCAGGAGAGGGATAAGTTGTTCGAACTAGGAACCTTAACCAGTTAGGCCTTTTCAGTTTTTAGAATAAACGGAACCATAAAAACTTACGCCTTTTCATTTTCTAGAATGCAGTCTTTACACAAACTAGAAATAACATAACGCATTACCCAGCATTGTGAGTGTTCAATTTTTTAACAAAGAGAATATTGCTATAATGTTGCTTTACAACAACTTTAAATATAATATCATTAAACTTGATGCTATAACTCCCCCTTCTGATAATCTTGTTTCTGTGGCGATTTCTGTAAATGTAAGCTAAAAGTTTGTTGATGGACTCTTAAACTCAAATTCAAAGTCAGTTCAAAGTAGACACTACCTTTATAAATAAATAAGTCATAGCTTTCATCCACCAATCTATCGGACTTAAAAGTTACTCAGTAAGAGAAAACATCTATAACACTTTCGGTACGAAGAACATCATTATTCTGTTTTACTAACTTAAAGATTTAATCATTTCTTTTGTTGGATTTACACACTGACACAATTTCGGTCATGTGACGATTTATCCAGGTTTTTTTTTTTTTGGTGGAGACCCAAGGTATCCATTTCAGGCATGAACGTGTACCTAGGTAGAAACACGGACCTTCCTTAAGCCATCTGGATGGTTTCCCCAGATGGAGAATTTTACACCTCAAGTGAGGTTTCGAACTCACATCGATTCGTGACAACAAATTCAGAACCATCGGCCTTAACCTCTCCACCAAAGCGGTACAAGAATGTTATAAAGATTTCCCTTCTTTTATTATTTTAAATGTCAGATATAATATATATATTGAGAAAATAACGTCAGAATTACGTCCCTTTATATTGACGTAGCGTCATTACCATAGTAACGTAACGTTACATTGTATGTACACTGATGAGCCGAAAGGCGAAACTAATTTGTATTTTTATAATTAAATATTGTTGGAAAGGCATGTGAAGTCATTTTATTTATTTGATTTATAGACTTCCATCTTGTGCCGAGTCTTTTTATTGTCAAGTTTATATATATATATATATATAGAGAGAGAGAGAGAGAGAGAGAGAGAGAGAGAGAGAGAGAGAGAGAGAGAGAGAGAGAGAGAGAGGGGGGGGGGGGGGGGGGAGAGAGAGAGAGAGAGAGAGAGAGAAAGGGAAGAAAAGGAGAAAAGGAGAGATAGGGGGAGAGAGAAAGGGAAGAACAGGAGGGAGAGGGGAGAGAGAAAGGGAAGAAAAGGAGAGAGAAAAAGAAGAAAGTGAGAGAGAAATACGATTAGAAGAGAAAAGGTTAGAGATTGAGAGAGAAGAAAGAGAGAGAGAAAAACAAATGCAATATGAATTAGAAATTCAAAAGTTAGAATTGGCAAGTAGAAGTGCAGAACCTCCAAGTCCTTCTTACTTTGATGTCACCGAACATATTAGGTTAGTTCCACATTTTCAAGAAAAAGAAGTTGACAAATATTTCATGCATTTGAGAAAATAGCTGAAAATCTTAAATGACCTAAGTAAAATTGGAGTATTCTTTTACAAAGTGTTTTGATTGGCAAAGCCCGTGAAATTTATACACAGTTGTCTGTAGAGCAAAGCTCAAATTATGATTATGTTAAAATTTTGATTTTGAAAGGTTATGAGCTAGTTCCTGAGGCTAACAGGCAAACATTTCGAAATTGCAGAAAGGAGTCTGCCCAGACCCATGTTGAATTTGCCAGAGTTAAAGAGCAGTAATTTAATAGGTGATGTACATCAAAAAAGATAGGTAGTAGTTTTAACAAACTTCGGCAGTTAATGTTAACTGAAGAATTTAATAAGTGTGTTGGAACCGAATAATTCTAATCCAGGAAGTTCTCAAAAATCAAACTTTTCAGATAATACACCTGCTGAAAATATAAGTAATAAACATGCTGAAAAACCCGTGTCTCTGCTTACTTGCAATTATTGCAGGAAACCTGGACACATTATCTCTCAATGTTTTTCTCTAAAGAGGAAGCAGGGAAAAAATGAGGCAAGACCTACTGGCCTTACCTCTCTTAAGTCTAAACCCCAGCCTTGTTCTGATATTTATACTGTTTTAGGGGTCAAGGACACCAATGCTGATTCTATTATGGAGGTTTATGAGCCATTCATATCTGATGGTTCTATATCACTTAAAGGTGATTCTGTCCAGTCTACTCCTATTAAAATCCTAACGGATACTGGAGCTTCTCAATCTCTTATTCGTGCAGATGTTCTGCCTTTTTCTGAGAAGACTTCTTCTAGTACAAATGTACTTATTCAAGCGGCGGAGAGTGGTTTTGTTTCTGTACCCCTGCATAATGTTTATTTAACCTCAGCTAGATTTGGTAATTGGCACTGTGACTGTGGGTGTTAGACCTGATTTACCATTTAAAGGTGTCCATTTACTGTTAGGAAATATGCTAGCTGGAGATAAGGTTGTGGTTATTCCACTTGTTACTGACACACCTTGTTTGGATCAAAAACGTGATCCTGTTGAACAGGAAATTCCTGACCTCTACCCTTCTTGTGCAGTTACACTTTCTATGGCTAAGAAAGCCATTGAGAGTGATCTTGTGTCAGACATTGATTTGTCTGATACTATTATCAACGAAACATTTAATTCTGAGACAGTTAATTCTATTGCTTCAAATCTGTCAGTTCAACAAACAGACTCTGTCCACTTCCCTGGTCATTCTCTTTTCAATGATCAAAGTCATAACTCGCTGTCAAGGTCACAGCTTTTTCAGGAACAAAACAATGATCCTGAAATTTCGTTATTATTTCAAAAGGCTGTTAGTGAAGAAGAAGCTTTACATGTCCCTGTCTGCTATCTTGTTAAACATGTAATTTTGATGAGAAAATGGCGACCACCAGATGTCCCTGCTGATGATGAATGGACTGTAAATTACCAGATTGTGGTCCAAAAATGTTATCGTCAGGAAATTCTTTCCCTGGCTCATGAAACGCCCATGTCAGGTCATTGTGGTGTAAATAATATATATCATAAAATTTTAAACCATTTTAATTGGCCTCATTTGAAATGTGATGTGTCCCAATTTTGTAGGTCATGTCACATATGTCAAATGGTTGGCAAATCTAATCAGGAAATACCTTAGGCAAATCTTCAGCCAATACCCGCTTTTAATGAGACTTTCAGTGGAATCATAGCAGACTGTGTTGGTTCCTTGACTAAAACCGAATCTGGGAACCAGTACCTTTTAACAATTATGAGTGCTTCAACAAGATTTCCTGAAGCTGTTCCTTTAAGAGACATTAAAGTCAAATCCATTGTTAAGGCTTTAACTCAATTTTTCATATTTGTTGGTCTCCCAAAATCTGTACAGTCTGACCAAGGTTCTAATTTTATGTCTAACATATTTCAACAAGTATTACATAGCTTAGGCAATGAACAATACAAATCTTCAGCCTATCATCAAGAAAGTCAGTGTGCCTTTGAAAGATTTCATCAAACATTGAAAAATATAATTAGAACATATTGTTTTGATACAAAGAAGGACTGGGATGAAGGTATTCATTAATTGTTATTTGCGGTCAGAGATGCTGTACAGGAATCACTTGGCTCAGTCCATTTGAATCAGTGTTTGGTTACACTGTCCGTGGACCTTTGAAATTACTTAAATAGAAATTTATTTCAGAAAATGACAGTTCCTTAAATTTGCTTCAATATGTTTTTGACTTCAAAACTAAATTGACAAAAGCTTGTGAATTGGCACGTCCAAATTTGCAGTCTGCTAAAAACAAAATGAAATCAAGAAATGATCAATGTGCTGCAGAAAGAACTTTTAAACCAGATGATAAAGATATGGCATTTGTACCTATTCCTGGTAAACCACTAAAAGCTAGATATTATGGACCTTATACTGTTGACAAGAAGTCAAATGATCTAAATTACAATATTCACACTCCTGGGAGGCGCAAGCAAAAGTCATTTAAATATGTTAAAAGAATACATTGATAGAAATGTGTCCCACATCCTATTAGTGTAAGTTTATCTGTTAATGAGGAAATTGAAAATTCAGCTAAATGTGATTTTGAAAAAATATAACGGCACTGTCAATGGTCAAATAAAACTTCAAAATTCAGACATTCTTCAACACCTGAATGAAAAACTGTCACATTTGGAACCTCAACAAAGAGAACAGCTGAAACAACTTATCCCTGAATATGAACATTTGTTTTCAGATGTACCTTCTAGAACTGACAAATTTTTTCAAGACATTGAACTTACAGATTCGACTCCAATTAAATAACATCCATTTAGAATGAACCCAACAAAACAGAATCATTTAAAAAAAGAATTTCAATATTCGTTGTACAATGATTTCATTGAACCAAGTAACAGTGAATGGAGTTCTCCATGTATTCTTGTTCTAAAATCTGACAAATCTTTTCGCTTGTGTACAGATTACAGGAAAGTTAACAGCGTCACAAATACGGATTCATTTCCAATACCTAGAAGTGGTGATTGTATAGATAAAATTGGACAGGCAAAATCTGTAACGAAATTTGATTTGTTAAAAGGATTTTGGCAAGTTCCTCTCACAGACAAAGCTAAACAAGTTTAACCCAAAGTTACACCGTTTGGATTGTTCCATTACAAAGTTATGCCATTCGGTATGAAAAACTCGCCTGCAACATTTCAACGACTTGTAAATTCAATCATTCCTCGACTTAAAGAATGTGATGGATATATTGATGATGTCATCATACACCACGACACTTTGGAACGTCATCTACAGACCATCAGGTATTTCTTCAGTAGAGTCAGATAAAGCAAAGCTGACAATTAATCAAAAAGTGAATTTTGTAAAGTTTGTGTTACTTTTTTAGGTCATGTTGTGGGACAGGGTCAAGTAAATCCTATTGATGCTAAAGTTGAATCAATCTCTGATTTTCCAGTTCCAGCCAATAAAAGACAACTCATGCGTTTTCTCGGTATGGCTGGATATTACAGAAATGTTTGTCTAAATTTTTCTTCTGTTGCTGAAGCTTTGAATAATTTACTTTCTAAAATGTTAAAATTTATCTGGAATGATACATGTCAAAAATCATTTGAAAATTTGAAGGGCATACTCAAGAGTGAACAAGTTCTTTTGGCACAAAATTTTGAAAAACCTTTTAAGTTAGCAGTAGATGCCAGTGATATTTGTGCTGGAGGGGTATTGCTACAAGAAGACAACTCTGGGATTAATCATTCTGTTTGTTATTTCTCAAAGAAAGTTCAATAAACATCAGAGAAATTACTCTATTATTGAAAATGCGTGTCTAGCTCTTATTGTGGCTATTCAGCACTTAGA
The DNA here is from genome assembly GCF_021730395.1 of Mercenaria mercenaria. Taxonomy (NCBI): domain Eukaryota; kingdom Metazoa; phylum Mollusca; class Bivalvia; order Venerida; family Veneridae; genus Mercenaria; species Mercenaria mercenaria. Next base: position 63,566 of record NW_026461937.1, read on the forward strand.
GGTATATTAAAGTGCAGCAAAATACCCTAATGTTGTCTTCAGTGACCACACACCTCTCACTTTTATTAACAAAATGAGAAACAAAAATCAGAGATTGCTTAGATGGAGTCTTTTACTCCAAGGGTATAACTTTGATATTCAGCACATCAAGAGCAAAGATTATCTTATAGCAGATGCTCTATCCAGGATAGGAACCAAGGGCTCTATATGTTATAAATAATGTTATTTAGCATATGTGTTATAGCTGTAAAAATGACATATCAAGTATATGTGTTATAATTGTAAAAATGATATATTTATATATGTGTGATAATTGTAAAAACGCTATATTTCTTTTCCATGCATTATGTATTTTCATTTGCATGTATAAACTTTCTTTTTCTTTAGGTGGGGTGGTGTTATGTATAGACCATTTTCCCTATGGTAAAACATTGTTTACTGACCTTGTTTTAAGACATCATTTTGTATTTACTATAAAATTCTACTTTATTCCAGAAAATTCTATTGTGTAACAACTATTGATAAACAGTGTATGTCAGTTATTTTTCGAAAAGATTATCCTTGATTTTTCCAGAATGTTCTTTTCTTCTTAGTGTTACATGAAAATTCTAGAACCATCCATAAACCTAAGAAGCTAGACCGTAGATATTAATGAAACTTTCCTGTATTTTTTAAAAACAAATTATTACCAGTTTGGATATTTAATATTTTGAAGGATTATTTGAAGCATTTATTTTAAAATTTCTGGATTTAAAAAGTTATCTTTGAAGAGAGGAATTATAAAGTTTGGATATTACTTTTGAACTGCGTGAAACATTGTGGAATTTGTTCAGACTGGATTTAAATTTGACCTGGACAGGATTTGGACTATCTTTACATATAAGGTTGAATTTTACAGCTCTTTGGAACTTTTAAAGGTATTTTTATTTTACTTAAATTCATGAATAAAATTTTGTTATTGTTAATAGTTGCTGGTTTTTTCTTTCTGTTACTTGTATTTACTGTAACAAGAAATTGTTACCCTCTGACGTAACACCATTTATAAATGAAAATGCTATTGTGCAGAAAGACCAAAATAGCCAATTTTTGACCTTTCAGTGGCTGTAACTGAAACCTATGGGGGATATGGCTGGTTCAGGAAAGAAACCAAGATCTTATGGTGATACAAGTTGTGTGCAAGTTTGCCGCTATTGTCATAATGATACAGACAAGTAATTGTTGCAAACGGACGACGCATGACGCACGACAAACATCATGTGGTCACAAAAGCTCACCTTGAGCCTTTGACTCGGGTGAGCTAGAAACTAGTTTATTATTTCTTCCCTTGCAAATGATAAAAATCTGTGTTCTGTGTCTGTGTTCCAGTCTATTTGTTACGGTAGGGTATGGACTATAAATAAATTTATCAGCCCCGCGTTCCTAGCCCACGTTACGGTGTAGAAGTATAAAATGGAAACAATTACTTTGTATACACAATAATTCATTCATCCGGATTAACGATTTCTGATAGAAGAAGGTCACAGGGTTCTTCCGACAATTGTTACTTTCTATGAACTAGAAAAAGGTTGCAATTGGATAATGTGCCAAATGGTGCTAAAATTTGTACTAGGTTTAAGGTATCCGATCCACAAATAAGCAAGTTCTATAACAGTGCTATTAATAGATATGAAATGTTGATGCCCGGTAAGCTCATGTTATTTTGGTATTAATTGAAATTGTGTTGTGTTTTAAGGATGGAATATATCTAACAAATGAGACAATAACTTTATTTCGAAATATAAAAATTTGTCTTCTTTTTAGGTGAGATATATTATATATTTAAGAAAAACTAACAGATTCTTTTTATCTTTTGTTAACTGGCCACAAAACATACAAAAAAACATACACTAAACCATTCACAGTCTTTGTGATTTGAAATTTATTTCACTTGGGTAGTTCATCAAATTGCTTAAAAAATGACTGTTTCTTGATTCTGATTTATTCGTTGACTATAATATAACGGTTACGTAGGCTTTTGTCATAATGTCACAATAATCTATCAAATATAACTTTCATTTTTATGATTTTGAAAAACAACGAATTTTGTAAACTGTTATTTGGCATTGATATACTTAATACTGACTCGCGACAGCGTCCTCGTCTTTACGTCAACTTAATTAGCATAACATAGAAAAAATGGAAATCCAAATTAAGGTCCCCAAATACGACAAAATGAAAATGTTGCCGGTTCCGTTTGACCGGGGCTGTTCATGATCGACAGACCAAGGAAATATATGCTACCGTCAACGCAAACTGTACCCGGGTATAGCAAAACCGGACATTTGCGCATGTTACAAGTAACAAAATACAGTTAAAAGCCACCAGATGCGTTTATACGACGGTGAACATGGAACCTTCAATGATACACAAGAGTAAAAATCCATGAAAAACGGCGTATGATCCCCTGTTGAAACAATGAACCAGCCCTACACGAGTAAACAATGGGCAAAACTAAACAAACTAGAATTAAGCGAGGGAATTGAAGGTGATGGAGTCCGCATGTCACAAAACTAACAAAAGACAATATTAAAAGGCAGGCACAACATCCAAATAGTAATCAAACAATGCTTCAATACTATGGAAGCTGAAGTATTATACCACAAAGGCCAAATTGATCAAGCACAAAAACTAAACAATATCAATGAATATCGTTTCATGGAATTCTGTAATATGTGGCTTAATTGTTACAATAAAATTAAGACTCGCCAATAGTTATCTAAAGCAAGCGCTCGTTATTATTTTTGTTGTTTATTTGAAAACAAATACATATGACGTCGAAGTAATCTTATATTCCAGGTCTGCAGCAGTAACTTCCACACACATCGGAATGGTAAACGTCGACGTTTTCGTGACTATAGCATGTGGATCTACACCATCCTCTGTTGTTTGCACAGGGGTAATTGTTCAATACTGCGGAATAGTTAAACACATTAAATAAACATGTAGTTACGCAGTCATCTTCTAAAAGGAAATTTATAATTCTATCATTGATAAGCAATATTTAGAATCCTTAAAAATATACCTAATGAAATCATCTTGTACATCTTGTACTGATGTTTGTATGGAGCCTCCGTGGCCGAGTGGTTAAGGTCGCTGACTTCAAATCACTTGCCCCTCAACGATGTGGGTTCGAGCCTCACTCGGGGCGTTGAATTCTTCATGTGAGGAAGCCATCCAGCTGGCTTACGGAAGGACGGTGGATCTACCCAGGTGCCCGCTCGTGATGAAATAATGCACGGAGGGGCACCTGGGGTCTTCCTCCACCATTAAAGCTGGAAAGTCGCCATATGACCTATCATGTGTCGGTGCGACGTTAAATCCAAAAAAAAAAAAAAAAAAAAAAAAAAAAAAAAACAACTGATGTTTGTTTTATATACGAGTCATATTCACAGAATATAAATTCTATATACAGTCAATCCAACATCAAGACTCTTACTTGCTATATCACTCAGAAGGTTTTGAAAGTTTGTAAGAACTATATGAAAATATTTATAGGCTATATACAACCCATTTAAGACGTTTACGACTTAGAACTTCAAAGAATGATATTTTTAACAATATTTACTATATCGTTGCTGATTGTCATGGTGTTCGGTCTTTGATTCCTTGTGTAGACACAGTGCTGGTGTTGTTATCGTTAGCAAAGTGATGAAAACGATGCAATAAATTGTCGTTCTTTCCATTGTTTCTACTCTGTAAAACGGGAAAATGAATAATATATATTATACGCTCAATATTATAAAACATAAGATAGTAAGGTAGCATGGCAGACAGACCGACAGACAGAGGTCGGATCTAGATATATATACAGAACTAAATAAGTAAGTTCCGCTGTGTTTAAGAGCAGATATACGTAAATATGAAAACAAGTTAGAGTTAAATTACTTTTATATGTATTGCAACAGCATTTCAATGTGATTTTGTGTGGAAAAATGTATCGCTCTACATTGATTGAAAACTGATAAAAAAGGTTGATAAAATGTCGTAAGGGTCGTTCACCAAAGTCCCGCACTGATACCGGGTATGGCCACCTTGAGTATCAAGGAATATCTGATATCGTTGGCGTATAGAACCGAGAAGTGTGTTGATTTCGGCCTGTGTAAAGTTGTCCACTCCTGTTTTAAGGTTTGTGTTAGTTTACTGACGCCCGACGGTGTAATAGGGTGACGTCTTACAAGCTGGTATAAATTATCCCACATGTGTTCGATTCAGACCTGGGCTTTTTGCAGGCCAGTCATTAATAAATGTAATAGTATTCGTCCCGAGGAAATGCACGGTAACTCTAGTTGTATGGCTTGTGGCATATCCTGTTGAAATTGTAATATTGGCATTGAAACAGTTGATCACGATGAGAGGCATGCGATAACCTTGTGCAATGCCTGCCCAGACCAAGACGCAACCTTCAACTCCAAAACGATCTCGTTCAAGTACACAGCGGTCTGCTTAACGTTCATTTCTTCTACGGTAAACTCGAACCCTGCCATCACTTCGATGAATGGACAATCATGACTTCGCGGAGAAAAGAACGCTATTCCATTGTTGCATTAACCAGCGATGGTGTATACGTGTCCAATTTACACGATTTACGCGGTGACGTCGCATTATAACACAGCCAACGTAAGGACGACGTCCGCGTAGCCCACCCTCGCGAAGACGATGGTGTACAATTTAGTCAGATATTCGGTTGTCGTGTAAATACTTTCATTTGCTATTTAAAAAGATAATATAAATGATATAAATGGAATACACTTAAGCGGCGACTGCTCGAAAATGAAAACATAGAAAACAAAATAACACTCAATCAAGGGCAAAAGGGCGTTTGGTCATCAACATATAAAAAATACTTTTACTAATTTGTTCAGAACTGATTGTCATGAATTCTTTCAGATTTCTGCACTTCGTACTTATCTATAACAAAATGCAGATGCCGAAAATTAAAAATAAAGAAAAATTGTAAGCAAACAATAATTTATATGAAGTAATATCGTGTGTAAGTCATTCAGAATCACATAGCGCAAAACAAAACTCCTTATTCGTTAGAGTGTTCGCCTTAAAGTACCAAAGGCAATTGATGAAGACAGAAAATATCAAGTAAGTATCTATGGTGGCATATTTCTGCCACGAGATATCTAGGTAGCTATCGCGATACTTCAAAATACAAATATCATGGTAAAGCGAAGGTTTCTGAAAAGATTATCTCAATAGTCGAAGGATTAATGGAAATATTATTGCAATAATTTACAATAT